>NW_008589387.1:0-11199 GCF_000691845.1 Merops nubicus
CCCCCCCGGCTCGGGATCCCTCCTCCTGAAGGAGCAAACACCAAACGTCGCTGCTTGAAGCTGGGCCGGGGGTGTCTCGGGGGGCTGCGCAGAGCTTGGGCTGCATGGAGGGGTCTGGCTGCTCAGGAGGAAGCACCCGGATTTGACTAACCCCCCTGTCCCTCTCCCTTCTCTTGCAGAACTGACATCTTCCAAACCCGCTGCAGTAAAATGGAAACCATGCATGAGCTGATCCCCTTTGCCAAAGAAGTGCTCAGCCAGAAGCCCAACAGGAAAATGGTCAAGCTGTACATGCTGGGCAGCGTGCTGGCTTTCTTTGGCGTGGTCATTGGGCTGGTGGAGACGGTGTGCAGTCCTTTCACCTCGGAGGGGAGGCTAGAGGAGGAGGAGGAGAAGAAACCTGCCCCTATGCAAGAGCAAACGGTTCCCCAGAAACAGGAGGATTTGATAGTGGAAAAAAGCAAGAAGCCGGTGGCAGTGCAGAGGGCCCTGGTGACCAGACAGGCTGGCCACTAAGAGCCCCACGGCCAGAGAGGTGCCTGCTGAGCAACCAAGCACAAGAGACTGCTGTCCAGTCGCACCTGGAGGTGGTTCCAGCACGAAGAGAGGCGATGGCTGAAGGACACGGCAAGTGCAAGACTTGGAAGAAGCGAAGGGTTATATTTGCTGCTGTGCAGCAGTGGGGAAACAATACCTTTTGTTGGTATAAAAATGTGCAAGATGCACAGCAAGGTTTCTTATTTTTATTACAGACGCATTTTACAACATTTTGCAAAATCAATAAATATTTTATATGGTACCAGTGCTCCCGAGCTGCCTTCATTTTCCAGCGTTCTCTTATGGACTTTGCAGTGGGGTCTCACTCACACCTCTGGCTCCTCCTGGGGGGAGCTGGGGAAGAAGCTGCTCTGGGAGTGAGGGGCTGGTGTTGCCAAGCATTGAGCAGCTGTCCCCTCCCAAAATGAGCCAGCTAAAAACGCGGGGGCAGGGTTTGTCTCTCGTGTGACAGACACATGCCCAGAGCCGAGGTGGGGCTGTAATTCCTGGGGTTATCTGGGTTTAATGACACAGATTTGTTTCTCTGCAATCGTCGTGTGTACCCAGAACCAGCTAAAAAAGAACAACTGTCATCCCCCAGCAATCCTCGAACAGGCTATGGCTGCTGCACAGCTTAAACTTAACATCTCCTGCCTCTTGTGGGATCCTTCACAAACCCACCACAGCCACCTAATTGTGCAGCATAACATTCGCTTCCAGAACTGGAAAGGTCACAGATGGAAAAGCAGAGGCATGGAGGGACACGATGGCACAGTCATCCTGGAGAGTGTGGAAGGAGGGATCCAAGCCCCAGGACTGTGCCCAGGGCACTGCCAGACTTCTTAGAGGACCTTCACCTATTTACAAAGCTTTCCTGAGCTTAGTAAAAATCTGCTGCATTCAGGACCGTGTCATACTAGTCAAAGAAACCCTCCAGACAGCCACAGCTGAAAGATCCTGACCACGCTAGGGAAGGGAAACGGCCCCTGCCAGTCGTGACTGGGGCACAAAATCCTCTTCACCTGCCCAATGGCAAAGACACGGCCGGGGGCAGGGGGAGGAGCAGGCTCCACACCTTGCAGAGAAACTGGGAGCTGTACCAGCAATACACCTCTATCTAGTTAAAAGCAAACAACTGATAAAAACAGCAGGAGATTATGGAAAATGAAGCACTGCCTGACACCAGTGCTGAAGACATCGCTCCTCCCAGAGCTCCCAATCTCACATCAGAACCCCAAAATAGAAGAACACAGCTGAAATTCACCATCACGTTTTCATAATGCATAACCATGTGATTCATTTTGTTGACAATTCTTTCTGTCAAAAAAAAAAAGCCCAGCAGCACATTGTGGAGGAGGAATCCTAACGAGCCTGCACAAAAATCTCTGCTGAAGCTTCGAATCAAATGTAAGGTTCCTTTTCCTCATGGGGAAAAGAGCAGAGCCCAATTAAATTAAAAACAGCCTGTGAGAGAGCTTTCATTTAGTCCATGATTTAGCCTTCTGGTCTCTGCGAAGGTTGGACAATCTAACACTTCAGTGATAGCAATGGAAGTTTCAGAGGCAAACAGGAGAGGAGAATGAGGCCTGCAGAAAGCCAGGAGCCACAGTGTGTGTCCACCCCGCCCTCCAGCCGGCTGTAAGCAGGGTGCACGTTTGCAGCACTGCCCAGGGACACGAGGGCTGACCTGGAATATTCCATGCCACGCTTGGTGCATGGATAGACCAGGGACCTGAGTGTCCATGGCTGTGCCAGGCGTGAAAATTTGCCAGGTCTGAGCTCCTCCCTCCCGCACTCACTCAGAAGCATCACTGCTGCAGCAGAGCTCGACGGCTGGTAACGGACTAAACCAAGAGGAGAATCCTGTCTTTGGCCAAGGCAGCTGCAAACTGCCAGCACACGCTGGGTCCCAAAATTAGCCTTCCTCTACAAGCTGTACGTGTCTCACCCTGCCCTGCAGGAAAGGGAAAATTATAAAACTGAGGGGACAGAGCTGGTCTCAAGCAGTGCAGCTCGCATGTCCAGGGTGACTAGGGAGCCCCAGGCAAGCCCAGCCAGGACAGGCTCCACCACTGCTGGGTTTGGACCTCAGGTTGTCTTAACACACAATGCCTCCTCACACCATGCCAGCGACCTGCTTCCCACATAGTTATCCAGTCATGGAGTTTATAGGCTTAAAGCAAAGAGGTTTGCGGAACAATGAAAATAGCTCCTCCTAAGGCAGCTAACGGGATTAGACAGCTAAACCAGGCACTGCACCCGTGGTTCTGGAGCCAGCTCAGTAAAATCAAGTCCTGCAGAAGACCATCTCCTGCCTGCTGACGCAATGCAGGCTCAGGGGTTGTAACCTCCTGCATATTCCCTCAAAGGGGCAGCCTGAGAGGTCAGGCCTACACATTGCCATCTCCAGGGCAGATTGCATTGCTATTAGACAGGACCAGCTCTCTGCAGACTGGTGAACTAGACATGTATTAACAGCCCATTTTACCACCATGACTACATAAAGTCTTATTTAAACCACACCACGATCAATTCAGAGTGCAGGGAGGCTCAGTAATCCATTTAACAGCACTGTAACTATGACGAGTGACAGACCTGCCAGATGAAGCAGATCAAAAGGCTTCAGCAAACTTCCCCGTCCTTAAGCCCTGGCACAACTCCCCAGACCAGCCTCCTTCTCCACCTCATCTCCTGAGGCCTCACACCTGCATTTTGACACCAGACAGACTGCAGGAGCAGATGCAACCCCACACAACCAGCCAACAGGCATCCACACACTGGCAGGGGAGCACGGGGGAGCCAGCCCAAAAGCCCAGGCGTGAACTGCAGAGAGAAATTCACATTACAGGTACTGGTATATACCAGAGAGGACCCAGGTGGGATGAGATGTGCTGTCAGTGTTAGTGAGGACACCTCAGGCAAGCTGCAGTGGAGAAGCATATGGAGCATTTAAGACCGAGTTAAACCAAAGTCCTGAGGGAAATGTTCTCGGGCTGCGTGTTGCCCAAGGTGTGGGTTAGATTGCCAAGCATCACATCAGTTCATTTCTGTTATTCTCTTTCTTTTAAGACTTGTCTGAACCCAGTTTACTTTCACCTGCAATTGTGACATTTTCCTGGTGCATTAAATCCCCAGGAAAATTGCAGCTGGCATGAGAGCTGGGCGGTATTTATCTGTACCCATCCTGGAACACCTCTCCAAAGATCTTATTTTGCCTTGGAGCCGTTGCCCAGGCTTTCATCATACAGAGTTGAAGGCCACCTAAAACCCAGCAGCCTTCCTTCATAGGCCAATCATTCCAAGGGCATGAGCCAAATACCTTTAGAAAGCCCTCACCCACTATTTGCAGTTCAGCTCCTGGATGTTTCAAGAGCTGCCAAGCTAAAATTAGGGGCCCAGATAAGCATATCAGCCTCTGCCACCCAACACCAAGGGCACTGGGAACGTGGGCAGCAGCCAAGATGTAAAACAGCCACAGTACCAAAAATCAAATATCAAAGCAGCAATTCCTGATGTGGTCACGGAGGAAAAAAATTAATTTAGTGCTTAGATACTGCTTAAACAACACAGCATCTTCTCTGTACCAGCAGCAAGTAGAAATACCATCTCAAACCAAAACCAGTCCTACAATCAGCTGAGGTCTCCCCTGGGACCCGGGTGTGTTTCCCAGGAGCAGCCCAGCCAGGACAGCACCGTGCAGCACCTGCAGGATGGCAGCTCTGCCCACGGGCCGTGTCCAGGAGCCCCGGCTATGTGCTGGAAAACACACACATCTGTCACAGCCCTGTAGAACCTCACTGACAGGCACATCAGCCTAGCGCAGGAATAGCTGAGGGCAGCCCTTGACAGCAGTGACAGCCTCATCTGCAAGGGGAGAATCAGATCTGTGCTCATGGTGCAGTGTGCTGAGAGAGCTGGCCATGAGCTGGAGCGTTTTCATGTCTGCATGTTGAAGGAAAGCAAGAGGGAAAAAAAAAAAAAAGAAAATCCTCTGCATTTTTTAACAAAGATGTGATAATGGGTTGAAAAAAGTCAAGCATCATTCAAAAGCAGGAAAAAAATAAAAGAAGTGATATCCCAGCTCCTGCCAAGTGCTTCTGAGTCTTTGAGCTGCATGCAGGAACCTGTCCCGGCCCCAGCCCTGCCCCAGAACGTGCTCTCTGCAGGCACTGCAGGGGCTCTCCAGCAGCTCCCCTTCGCCAGCTCGGTGTCAGAACGAGTTCCCTTCACAACTTCAATTCCTCCAAGGGAGCTCCTGGCAGCCCCAGCTGAAGAACCTCCTCTGTGCCGAGCATCACCCCTTGAAAAACAGCCTTCGTACAGACAAGTGATACAGAAGCAACCAGCAGCAGGTGGATACATTAGGAAAATTCTAGTAAAGCCCTTTTAGAAGGAACAGGCTACTCTCCCCCTGTCCCTGGGGCTCCCTCTCAGTGGGCCAGGGCCAGACACACCCCTGGGCTCCCCTCTGCCAAGGCACGAAGGTTTGGCAGCAGTGGGACCAGGACCAGCTAAGATCAGAAAACACTTCTGCACTGTCACCTTCTCCTGCCCTCCTCTCCTTTCCCTGTCCACCGCCAGCAAAAGGTTAAAAACAAGTTCTGAAGTTTCACAGAGCAAAACAAACCCAGAAAAAGCTGTGAGTGGGAGCGAGGAGCAGCAGCGCCCTGGAAGGGCGACCAGCAGCCAAGAGCAAACCCACACTGGCAGGGAAGCAGGGCCAGATCTGGCAGCTCCTGCAGCCCCCGCAGCCCCCGCCCTGCCAGGGACCACCCCGAGTGGCACATACACAAATTTGCTTTTATAAAAACTTTGTTATGTCCAAAATAGTCAGTATTTCAGTCTGTCATTACCAGCTACTTTGTTTCACGCAAGAACGCCAACCCAGCCTGCAATTCTCATCAAACCACAGGCCAGCATGGCAAGCGCAGGGTTTGGCTTGGTAGCCACCAGGCTGCCGGCACCCACAGGGAGCAAAGAGCACCACCACTCTCCCAACACGCCTGCAGACAGTGCCCAAAGGTTGGCAGTTATCACCTGACTGCAGCACCCCCCTGCTGGGAGTGAACACCGGTATCTGACAAGAGCCTCTCTCCTGCCAGCGACACAGACAGGAACACAGGTCTGTGTTACAGAGTTAATTTTTTATTCAAGCCACAGAATGAAACAGTTGCCCCGTGACCATGGCCCAAGTTCAAAGCAAAGGGAGGCAGGAAAAGGCAGACGGACTGTACTGGTGTTATCTGACCAAGTGTGGGTTAGCTTCTTATCAGAGTGAGAGTTGAGAGTGAAGGGGAAAGGCTGAAAAAAAAAAAAATCAATCTATAAAGCAGAAGCAATGCCAGAGAGTTCCACTGCCCTACCAGGTACCCCACCAAATTAAATCGTCTTTATTTTAAAGCTGCAGCAGAGGAAAGAAAATCTCTTTAATAATTCTTTGTGGCTGGTTATGGCAGAGGGGTCTGCAGGGGACCACCACGGCGCTGCACCCACCTAAGTGGGACCGTGGTGCAGCCCCTGCCCTGCAGACGAGGCTCGTGTCCCAGCACACCCGGCCCTCCCCAGGCTGGGAAGGCAGAGGCTGCCCCAGGGGCACACACAGCTCCTGCAGCACGGCCCCAGCCCAGCAGCACCAGTACACTGTGATGGAGATCCCAGTGCCAGACCAAAGCTGGGACACAGTCTGGACCTATTGTGTAAGACCAATGGCACCGGCCTCGCTGCCGCCGAGGCGCGGGCGGACGTGACGTGGTTTATCCCCAGATTATATTCACCCCACAGCAAGAGCAAAGCCCTTGCAAAACTCAAAGCAGTAACCACGGTAGCAAGGACCCTCATTTCTCTGCAGAAAACAACATTCAGGATTTCATTGCAAACCTCCCTCCGTGGTGCTGGGGTGGTTGCACCCCTCTGATGGGTTCAGCTCAGCCTCTGCTCCCTCCTCTGCTCGCAGGAGGAAGTAGAGATTAAATAAACAAAACAAAACTAAATCCTTCCTCAACAAAGCGTTTTTGGAGCTGTTTGGGGCTGGTAGGCACTGCTGGGCCCCTGCTGTCCAGCATCCCAAGGCAGGCAGCTGCTTTGGGGTGCAGGCACCGATGTCCTGGGGAACACAGGACCTCTGCTACGTGTCGCCCCCCCCAGCAGTCCCCGGCCACTCCCTGGTGCCTGACCTGCTGCAAGCAATCCGACCTGGATGGCATCTCCATGAACCAGCTATGTGCCAGCAGGAAAAGGAAACGATGTTTAACCACCTGCACTAGGCTGCCTCTGATGCTCTCCAAGTGAAACTTGATGCTGCTCGGCAAAGACACACCTCTTCCAGGGTGTTGTGCGAAATTCTGCATTTTAACGTGGGACAGGAAATGTGAAAAGAGCCGGGCAGAACCCAAAACACGCCGCTGGTCAGGCCGAGGTCCCCCAGCTCCAGCGGGGAGCAAACCAAAGGGCTCGTGTCGCTCATCCATCCCCCCGTGACTTCCCAGTGCTTTGGAAGCTGCAGCTCCCTCGCTCGCAGGTTGGAGAGGATTGGCATCGCTGCTTCCCCTGGGGCAGCTCCGCAGAGGGATTTTTTTCTTCCCTTCTCTTTCATGCTTTATTTCCTGACTCCACAGTGGTATGGGTCTGTTGCAAAAGATTTTCATTCCGTTTTTGGGATTGGTTTTGGCCTTCTGGTTTTATTCTACGAGGGAGAATTTCAAACCGGGTAAGTATTAAAAGTGGATCTGTCTTTAAGGAAAAATATTAAAAGCCACATTTCAGTGTTTTGCGTAGGAACTGTGCGGAGCTTGGACCAAACCACGTCCAAGTCTTTGTCTGGTGGTTGATACTTGAAAGTTGTTTTAACTAAGATTTGGAATCAAGCTGAGCAAGTAACATGCAGCAATACTTCCCAAGGGATCAGGTGAGGCAGGGGGTCTGAGACAGAGTGGGCTCTGAACACTCCATTTTCCAGTGGGCAGCAAAAGAATTTGTAAGCATGACTTTTAAACCCTGGATGTTCATTTCTGAAGCATACACTTAGTGGATAGCTTTTACTACAAAACAGTTGGGGTGTTTCTAAGTTGTGTCCCGACCTGTGGAAGAAACCCCCTGGAAGAGGGGAGGCTGTCTCTGTGTCACTGCATTCAGGAGGAGCTGCAGCTACTCCTCAGCGCAGCTCTTCCCAGCAGATGGAAGAGCTGTCCTGGTGCCGGACACTGAGCTTGCAGGCTCACTCAGCTTCCAGTTAACTGCTTACTCTGAAGGGCAGTAGGGGATTTAATTAGTTTTTTTTCAATAGCATTTGGCTAAGTTGAATCCCTGTGCCTTGGTCCCCAGAGATGCTGAAAGGGAAGCGGGTGATTGTCACCGGAGCAAGCACTGGCATTGGGGAGCAGATGGCGTATCACCTGGCCCGGATGGGATCCCACATCTTCATCACAGCACGGACAGAGGCCAAGCTACAGAAAGTAAATGGCAAGCGGAGCGCTGGCACACGCGTGTGCAGGGCAGTGCACATACAAACACACGCAGGCCAATCTCACGTGGCAGGCACACACATGAATACGTGCCCGTGTCCTCGCCCTGGCACAGACACCAGATGGGGACAGTTACAGTCACGGGTCGGGATTCCTGTGCGGTCTGGGGCTCCCGCACACACAACTCCCTCTCCTGCAGGTACACGTCGTATGTTTGAACTCGGGTAGTTGTGTACACATCTCACCATACACACGGACTCCCTCCGCACACACACACCCTCATTCCACTGCAGTGATATACCGGCTGCTGCTCACCCTGCCCGCCTGTGATCCCGGCACAGGCTGCCCCAGTCCAGAGCCAGAGCGCCTCGGGGAACACGTTCACTACAGGAATTGTTTTTCAGGCTCCCATTGAAGCTTAAAAGGCTCCAAACATCTCTCCAAAACTCCAAGCCACTGTTTGAGGGTGGGGATACATCACAGGGAGCACAGGCACCCTCTTCTGCTACCGTAGCAGGCTTCCTGGGGCAGGAGGAGGGGTTCTGACCCGCTGTGTTGGTGGGGCAGGTGGTGGAGCGGTGTCTGGAGCTGGGAGCAGCCTCGGCGCGGTACGTCAGCGGGACCATGGAGGACACGGCCTTCGCCGAGCACGTGGTGAAGGAGGCAGGGACCTCCCTGGGTATGTTTACAGCCTGCTCTCCATAGCGACTGCATCGCGCCTTGGCTGTGCTGGTTTTTGCATGGAGATGGGGTGAGGTGGGAGAGATCTGTCCCTGGTTCTGCCCTTTGCACTCCCACTCCTCCACCCAGCTGCATCCCTCCAGCTCAAACCAAACCACGCTCTCGACTCCACCTCTGTGCCCTGCTCACGACACCCTGTTCCGGTGTCACCATCCTGGGTTTCATCACCCCCAGCTACTGTGGCCTGAGACCATTTCCCAGGCCTGTAGCTATCGTGGTTATCGCATTTCCGCAGCCCCCACCCCTATTTCTGCTCCACGGGGAGCACTCCTCCTTCCGCTCCAGGCCCACAGACAACTCAAGGACGATCTCCCTTGTCCCACAGTATTTGTGTTCTGAACCACAAAAAAAAAAAAAAAGGCACAGAATTTTTTACTGGCAGCCACCTGGGTGGTACCTTTACTCCAGAGATGACAGGTCACAGCTCTGACCCAAACCCCTGGTTCCTTTCGATTACATCTGCTCTGCTCCCAGGAAGGGCTCTGTTTCCCTGGCTGCAGCCCTCTCCCCCCCAGCAGTAACGCCTGCTCCTCTGCCTGCAGGAGGCCTGGACATGCTGATTCTTAACCACGTCGGCACATCGTACTTCGGTTATTTCAACGGGGACGTTGGGCACGTACGAAAGCTCCTGGAGATCAACTTCCTCAGCTACGTGGCAATGGCCACGTCTGCCCTGCCCATGCTGAAGGAGAGCGAGGGCAGCATCGTGGTGGTTTCATCCATGGCAGGTGAGTGGGGAGCAAGGTCGGTGACATGGGATTCCATCAAAAGACACCATTTCAGAAGCCAGTAGCATGCAGAGACACCAGGCACTAGAGGAGCCAAAACTGCTCAATGCACTCAAAAACAAAACCCAACACCCAAACTCAAATCCAAATATTTTTTCTATTTTCTCGATGGAATTTGTTCCCTGATGAAATCCAATCGTCCCAGCTCGCTTTTTGACCAGCCCTGTAACTAAACCTCACACCCTGGTGCCAGGCTCATTAGAGCAGCAGCGCTCACACACCCCATTTTATGGGGAAAAGCAGAAATGCAGTAATTTCTCACTGCCTTGGTTCTCTGACTGTTCATCTGGGTTTGGCAGGTCAAGTTCCCAGTAGTATTTGTAGAGGGAGTTAGTGACCAACTCTTATTCACAAAAACACACAGCTCTAGTGAATTTCTGTTCAGTGAGCAAACAAGATGAGTAACAGATGTCCCTGCTCACAGCCAGTGTCTTGGCTGGTCTGCTGGCGATGAGCTTAGCTCAGTATCCACAGACAAGAATTTAAACTTTGCTCCATCTCTGCTCTCTGAGGGTGTCATAGTTGTTGCAAGTTGCTCATAATCCGAGCAGAGACATGAGCAATAGTGTTGGCCTGGAGGACTTAAAAGAGCTGGAAGCTGCCGGGAATGTTTGTAATGCTGCTGTTCAGGTGCCAGGGTGACATTTCACTAACAGTAAACTCCCTTTGGGTAACACACTTTAGCTGATAAAGGGTGGAGCAGTGGTTCAGCCAGAGCAGCTTTGTGAGCTATAACAGAACTTTGCTCCGTGTCCAGGTAAAGTTGGGTTTCCATTTACGGTCCCCTACTCTGCGACTAAGTTTGCCTTGGACGGATTTTTCAGCTCCCTGAGGCAGGAATTCACTATTCAGAGCATTAACGTTTCCATCACGCTCTGCATCCTTGGCTTCATCGATACCGGTAAGACCAACGCTGTCTGATCCTGCTGACAGGAGCTGAGCAGCACCTTCTCAGCTCCTTATCCTGCCCTTCACCTCGCTCTCCACCAGCCCTGCCCTGTCACCTTTGCTGCTGCTTCCCCTCCGGTAGCACCACTGCATGCAAACACACCCTGGTCTTGAGGGATCCCACCTCTCTTCCACCAAAAAACAGCCTCAAAACTCACTTCTTCCCTCATGCTACATAAAACCAGCCACTACCGTATACAGGCTGGCACAGCCTGGCACTCACTTCACGCAAGGGCTGTGCCAGCCTTCCAGCACCCACTGAGGGTGATGCAGCAGCAAGGTACGGGATGCATGTGCACGGTTAGGGCAGCTGAGGAATTCAGACCTGTGAATTGACCCCGTTTGATGCGTGTACCAATACACCAAATTTTAACACTCACTTCACAAGTCCAGCTGCTCTCCCTGCTTTATGCCAACGGGCCAAGCTGCCCCAGCCCCTCGGGGCTCAGCTGCCCTGCTGGGTCCCCTTCCAGCTAGGGCTGGGGAGCAGTCTGGGGCTCACTCACTCCCCCTGGTCTGCTCTCCATGGGCCCTGGGCTCTGCTCCCCCTTGAGCCCCCTCGGGCTGGGGTCCTCCTGGGGCTTGCTCGCTCCCCCCTGGGTTCCCCGGGGGTCACTTGCTCCCCTCAGTCTGGGTCTTCCTCACTCCCGCAGCTCTGCTCTCCCCTGGCCGTTGGCTGTCCCCCGCACCGCTCGGGGCTGCACGCCCCGGTTCCGCGTCCCCCT
>NW_008589388.1:0-1596 GCF_000691845.1 Merops nubicus
GTTGGACTCCACAATCTTAAAGTCCTCTTCCCACCAAAACAATTCTACGATTCTGAATCTACACTGCAGGCAACGCCCACCAGCCAGAGCCCCCTGCCACAAAGGGGGTCCCCAAACCCCACAGGGTCCCCACACACAGAGAAGCTGGAGGTGATAGAGGGACAGAGCATCAAAGCCAGTTATCCTGCAGCAAATAAGTCTGGGGGCCAAGCTACAGCTCTGAGAAGCATCCTGAGGGTGGGCTACTCCACGACACACGGGGGCTTGTGCCAAGCAGCTACACGTATGGAAAGACCCACTGGGAATCCAGGATAAAATCCCAGCCAGATGCTGCTGAAACCATCAGTAGGGCTCAGAATCACCCAGAAAAGGGGACTGGAAAACTCTCCTGTACCCATGGTGGTGCCAGCCCCTTCCCATCCCCTGTGCCCCTGGCTGTCCCCTGGATGAAAACACCACGTTTGCAACGAGCACACACTGACAACTTGAAATTCAAATCCCTAATTTGCTCTTTTCCACATCCTCTGCAAACTTTCTGCAGGGGTGACCCTTCCCTGAAGGTCCCAGAGGACCCAGTAGCCCTGAAACACAGAATGCTTGTAGGGAAGCACCTTCTCCCCAGCAGAAGACTTCATGCTCCACAATGCAACTGGGGTATCCATCACCCACAAATTTTTCCCATACCGTTTTCTTTAGACCATGCTGCTCATTAAACCTCTTTATGAAACAACTCCTCCTGCCCCAGGCCGAGATGAGCTCAGAAGACCCCTTCCAGCTCTTTTACCTCCAATCCAACATCTCTCACAAGGGTCAGCAGCCAAACTGATGTAAAATGAGATTTCCTCACCCTGCCGGTGGGAAAACACTGTGAAGAAGGGAGGGGGATGACTAGGGTTTAGAAAAATTTAATTGTGCTCAAAGATTGAGGGGAAAAAGGTAACAAAAAAACCCCAAAGTGGTGGGAGGTGTCATGGCCAATAGAAATAAATTGCCTTTCCCAGAGTTTCCAGACCTTTCCCCGTGCTCCTGCTCGGGGAGGGGGCTCAGCCCACGATGGGGGTCCTGGAGCAACCTAGAGCACGTGTTTTTGTAACCACTAAAACCACCCAGCTCCCCAAACCTACATCTTTGGGTTATAAGCCGTTGGCTGGAGGCCCTTTGGAGCTTTTCAGTTTGCAGAACAGCTCAACTCTTGGAAGAGAAGGGGCTGGGGGGGGTGAAGTTATCAGCTGTTGAGTGCTAGCTGGATGCGAGGGAGCAGTCGAGCCTCACGCCGGCCGGGTGGAGGGCTGGGGAGCTCCACGGATGTCACGTTGGCCGAAGGCAAGATGTTTATTGCCCTGGCTGGAAGCCCTTCTGAGAAACCCATCGTGGTGATTTACAGGGCTTTATTGCCCTGGCTGGAAGCCCTTCTGAGAAACCCGTCGTGGGGATTGACGGGGCTTCCGATGCACACGGAGCCGTTCCTCTCCCCCCCACCCTTCCCCTGCCCAGACATGGGAACATCTGCAACGCCTCAAAGTCAACCCCAGGGATGGAGGCATCCCAAAAGAGGGGTTGCTGGAGGGCAGGGTGACAGCAGGTCCAGCTTGTCCC
>NW_008589388.1:1611-3375 GCF_000691845.1 Merops nubicus
CTGGTGCAGCTCGAAAACGCCCAGATCCTCCCCACTTCCCTTCCTGAGGCTTTCCTCTCCAGCAGTGCAGCCCAGGTTTTAAATAAACAAGTCACCTTTCCTACCAGAGTTAATTTGGGAGGATGTTTAGTGCTCTGTTTAGTGCTGGATTTACCCTGGAGTGTGGGTGGGAGTGTAGCTGGCAGCCCACAGCTTGGCCGAGTCCCTCCCCCCCCCATCCCCAAACCCCCCCAGCGGCATCCCAGATGTTGACAGCAGGTTGGAAGGGTCTCAGCTGCACCCAAACCCCCCTGGCACCAGCCCCAGGCAGGTGCTGAGGTCTCCTACCTTGGTTGGGTGGCTGTGCCATCCATCGTGGTCCCCAGAGACTGGGATGCAGGAGGCAAGTGGGTTGGGCAGACCCCTGGCTCCAGGGCAGCCTCCACCTTGGGGACCAAACAGCAAATCCCACCATGGAAATGGGATTTTTTCTGGGCAAGCAGGCCCTGGCTATGGCTAAAAACACTTCACCAGGACAAAGGAGCTGGTGTCCCAGGCTGGGGACAGCATTTTGAGCTGTGCCAGTGCACCAGCATCTCCAGTGATAGCAGCAGGCACCTTGTACAAGGCACGGCCAGAGCCTGGGTGTGCACTCAGCAGAGCCCCATCACACTGGGGACAGAGCCAAGGACAAGTCTGGCCCCAGGGGATCTCCTGTCCAGGCCTGCAGTCAGCTCCTGTCACATCCCTTCCATCCCAGAAGTGCTGCAAGCTTCATCCCTCCTACACATCCTCAACAAAATATCTTGGACCCGACTGCCTCCTGAGCAGCAGCCTGGCAGGCTGTGAGCTATCTCCCTGCAGCATCAGGGCAGCCCTGCCAGGACCACTCCTGGTCTGTGAGATGATATCTTCAGCTTCTGCAGGGGTATTAACACCTTGTCCCCTGCAGGGACTCCTTGGCAGAGCCAGCATTTCTCCTTTGGGCACCAAGGTGACCTGGGGGTGTCCTACATGGCACCCAGAGCTCCCCCGGGGCACGTGAGCATGGGGCTGATCAGGCTACAAAAGCCAAAAAAAACCCCACCATACAGAAGATTTCAGCAGGGGCAATCTGCTCCCAGTTGGACCAGGCAGGTCCTTCACCCTAGGATGAGGGGGAGATGGGCAGCAAAGCCCATCCCTGCCAGCTTCAGAGATGCTGGAAGCTGTGTGCACCCTGAGCACAATCCCCACAGGGGTCTTTGGGGTGACCAAACCCCTCCTCTCATCCCATGCCAGCAGGGCAGCTGTGATGGGAGCAGGCTCTGGGGACCATAAATGGAGTAGTTTGGGTGGGAAGGGACCTTTCAAGGTCTAGTCCAACCCCCTGCAGGGAGCAGGGACATCCCCAGCTAGAGCAGGTTGCTCAGAGCATCATCCAACCTCCCCTGGGATGGTTCCAGGGATGGGGCAGCGACCACCTCTCTGGGCAGCCTGGGCCAGGGGCTCAGCACCCTCAGCAGCAACAATTTCTTCCTTCTCTTGAGTCTAAATCTTCCTCTTTGAGCTGAAACCCACCACCCCTTGTCCTGTCCCAGCAGCCCATGCTTCAGCCACCCCCCCCCCCTTGCCCGTGCACAGCCAGAGGGTCTCGACAGCAGCCCCAGACGTGGCCACGACAGCCGACTTCCTCTGGATCTCACTTCAGCTCTTTTAGGGGAAGGATTTCAGCCTATTTCTGGACACCAGAAGTGAAACGACGGCGTGGAGAAGGGACCTCAGCCCCTCCTGCCCACCCAGCCT
>NW_008589389.1:0-258 GCF_000691845.1 Merops nubicus
CTTGACCTTAGCAAGGCATTTGCCACAATCACCCATAACAGCCTTCTGAGCAAGCTCAGACAGTATATATAGAGGAACAGGCATTGAGATGAGTTGAGAATTTGCTGCACAATGGAGCCCAAAGAGTGGTGATCAATGGTGCCAAGTCCCGTTGGAGATCTGTAACTAGTGGAGTCCCCCAGGGATCAGTGCTGGGTCCAGTCCTGTTCAACATCTTCATTAACAACCTGGATGATGGTATAGAGTGTCTTCTCAGCA
>NW_008589389.1:476-8188 GCF_000691845.1 Merops nubicus
CAACAAGTTGTCCATGGGACAGCAGTGTGCCCTTGTGGCCAGGAAGGCCAATGGTATCCTGGAGTGCATTAAGAAAAGTGTGTCCAGCAGAACAAGGGAGGTCCTCCTCCTGTTCTACTCTGTCATGGTGAGACCTCACCTGGAGTATTGTGTCCAGTTCTGGGCTCCCCATTTCAAGAGGGACAGAGATCTACTGGAGAGAGTCAAACGAGGATGACTGGGGTACTGAAACGCCTGCTGTATGAGAGACGTGGGGCATTTTAGTCTGGAGAAGAGAAGACTAAGGGGGGAACTAATTAATGTGTATAAATATAAGAGGGCTGGGTGTCAGGAAGAAAGGGGCAACCTGTTTTCCCTTGTACCCTGCAACAGGACAAGGGGCAATGGTCACAAGCTGGAGCACAGGAAGTTCCA
Source organism: Merops nubicus (assembly GCF_000691845.1). Classification (NCBI taxonomy): domain Eukaryota; kingdom Metazoa; phylum Chordata; class Aves; order Coraciiformes; family Meropidae; genus Merops; species Merops nubicus. The sequence continues at coordinate 891 of NW_008589389.1, forward strand.
CCTCCACATGAGGAAGAACTTCTTTACTGTAAGGGTTCCAGAGCACTGGAACAGGCTCCCCAGGGAGGCTGTGGAGTTTCCTTCCTTGGAGATTTTTAAGACTTGTCTGGATGTGTTCCTGTGTGACCTGCCCTAGACTAGATGGTCCTGCTCTGGCAGGGGGGTTGGGCTTGATGATCTCCAGAGGCCGCTTCCAACCCCTAAAATTCTGTGAGTCTGTGATTCTGTGGATTGGTTACCATAATTTGAAATTATTGACTTGAAACAAAAGTACTCCGAAGATAAGAATTAACTCAATGTTTCAGAAAATCATATATTGGTGAAATCATAGTTACATAAAGGAAGCCCCTTTGCATAAGTAAGAAATAGTATTTTAATTAAGTAATTCATTTTGGATGATATGAAGAGAGTTGCAAATAGGGTTTTTAGTTCATTTCCATTTATTAGACTAATGGAAATAAACAAATAAATACCTGTAAAACTAGAAAGGATAAATTTTTCACTACAGCAAAGAAAGCAATCACCTTATTTGCTGAACCTCTGAACTCAATACTCCAGTTGTACTACACCATAAATCGTGTCAGGCAGTAAAATGGGACATTCAAAGGAGAAACAGCATCTCACCTTGTTGTCTTGGCCATTCTGCAATTGTTGCAGGAGCATCACTGGCTTTTTCTGAGCAGCATTTCTGATTATTCTGTATGATTCCATCTGTGTTATTGGATTAATCTAAAGTTTTGGATGCTATTGGTGAATATTTCTTGATTTTGATGTCACAGCGTGGTTGATTTCAGTAAATGCATATCTCCAAATTCAGGATTTTGTATTTGGCAACCACGCCATTGCTCTAACTGCAAATACAAAATCCGCAGAAGAAATAGATCAGCATAACTCTACAGATGAGGTAATTTAAGGAAAAAGATACAACAAAGATACACCTGAGACATATGTAAACATGAATAAAAAGGACATGCTTCTTTAAGAAGTAAGGAATTACAGCATTTTGATTTTCAGTAAAATCTCAGTGATGTCTGTTCTAATAGACTAAGTTGCAAATTTTCATGTATACTGTAACTGATGTTAGAAAGTCAGTGCTTTTTCTCTTCACTTAATGACATCCAAAAGCTAGTTTAAGCAAGATAACTACATTTAAACCCAAATAAAACAGGAAAATACTGAGAAATACAGAAATGCAGTTCTCAAATACAGGCAACATTAACACTTACTACAACAATATTGATTTGTATTGTGCTTTTCTGTCTCACGAGCAATAAGAACTTCTCTTTCATGTGCACACGCTGTGGTCAGCAAGCTAAAAATACATCTCGTTTTCATGGACAAGCCATTTCAAAAGAAGCCAGGAGAATTATACCAATCAAGGTAAATACAGTTATGGAGGTTAATATATAGGAAGCAATATGTTTGGACAACCTGGATAACTTGAGACTGCTAAATTTATTTTTACCTTCCACTGTCCAAATTCAAAGGCTGCTTGACCTTTCTCCCTCCACTTTTTAAAATGCCAGTCAAAAGGCAGGCAATGAATTGCAACTTTGGTTTTCCCAGAGCTGCAAAATGCTGTTTGTACTGAATGTATTGGAAAGGTTAAGAACTGCAAACCCACTTGCTTCTTCCATCACTGAGCACCACAAGCAGCCTGGACAAGATGGAACATTTCTGTTGAACAAATGCCAACTGAAGCATTGTGCAGGCAGCATGCTTCCAGTCATCTGAGACATGCTCATGTTGTTCCAGTGTTAATAATCATAGTATTAATGACCCAGGGGGAGGCACTTGAAAGTTTTTGCTTTAATGGAAAAATACACAGTGGCCCTTAGATAAAAAGCAAAATTCACAGGCTTCCCTTTGAAATTCTGTTGTTTCTTTTAGTTGTCACAGACCCACAGGTGCCACAGCTGTCAGTATTCTGCACATCACTGCTTAGGAAACATTTGCTATCACCTCAAATTAGGAAAGAAAACTAATCAAGCCTATCCTTTTTGAATGAGTTGTTGACTTACAGCTGGTGTTACTCCTTCAGAGGTAGTTCAAGATACTAGATGCTAGATATTCAAGTAGCATCAACATATTGATGCTACTGATGAAAACTAGTTCAAGATATTAGATGCTAGATCTAAGCATTTAAATGTGTTATTACATATAACACATAATTAAAATATCTCATATATAGCTGGGTTTATTTCAAAAGCTGTGGGTAAATCTACAAACTCTAACCAAATTGCCATAGGCAACGGTGGTGGTGATTCAGCAGGTGGCACTCCAGCCTGGGAGTCCTGTAGTTGCCTGCACCCAGCCCCATCAGCCTCCAGCAGGTGGAGTGGCTGTAACCGCCCTGGCTGAGCAAGCATCTACGAGGAGAAAACCATGGGGAGCCACCAGGGATCTCTGAGCACACCTGGTTGTGCCTGGTGTGAGCGGCGTCTTGGTCTTGCAGGGTGTCGGCCACCCTCGTGCCATCCTCCTTTGGCTCTTCCAAGAGTTTCATGGCCAAGGGGACCACTGCTCTGGGTTTCAGCAGCAGATTGCTGCAGTCTGTTCCACCCCTTTCAGAAAGGCACTGCTGCCTGGGGCGGGGTGTGTGTGTGTGTGATATTTGGGTTTTCCCACACAACTGCAAAGAATTCATAGCCAGGTGGTATGCTGCAATGATGCATCTTTTGACTGCCCAACAGGGTGCAGTTTAAAGCATAGCAGAATACTGAGGATTTGAGTCAAATTAATGTACTGTTTTCCCTTGTTCAGTGCTCCACTGTGAACTTGCCACTAACACCTTAGGTGCCATTTTCGAAGCACTGTGCACTCTCTTTCTGAAAACTACAAATACAAATAGCTCTTCAGGTGGATTTACACTCATCTGGGTGGATGACTTTGAAGAGCTGGAAGATGCCACCAGCATGGCAACTGTGACATAATGTGGACAGGATTGGAGGACAGGGATCATGAAAGCAGCTGTTTCTGTATGGCTGTCTTCTTGTGACGCTCTGCCTGGGACGAGCTAGTCCCAAGAATGGAACAGTGAGCAGTGGCCAAAGAGTTCCAGAGAGGAATGGCAGCTTTCCTTGAGATGGTTCTAGGCATTAACACCTCCTCCAGGAATCTAATTTGACTCATTGCCTTCTAGTGACTCATCTGTTTGCTGCAGAAGATCAGGGGTCAGAGCTGCTGTCATGAAGATTAGTGCCTTCATTAAGAGGATGTTGTGTTCATTGAGAGGGAAGTAAGTGGGCCTAGGAATTAAAGGTAGTAACGTAAGTCTTCAATATTAACTGCTTAAATAGGGTTCAAGGTTTGAATAAAGAAACTTTGATTTTCTTTTTCTGGTGGGAGACACTCAAGATCTATGATGAAGTTTGCACATGTGCTTTTAGGATGAACAATGACTAAGTGATGAAGTTTTAAAAGTTTAAACTTAAATTGAATAGATATGTAAGAAAACATTAATTAGAATATTTAAATTCCTTATCAAAGTTATTGCAAGGGTCTTAACCTGACAATAGTTCTGATGAAGAGCCTCTCAAGCTGATTTTGGGACAGTCATGGTTACCTTCCTGCTTGGGATTTCATGGCTGCTAGTCACATTGGTGGTGGTGCGATATCCTAAAGATACAACTTACTATTTGCTTCCAAATGGTTTTACTGAACATTTGGACAGGAGGCAGAAGCTGTTTAACCTCATCCATGAGAGCTGTGGAGTAGCAATAGGGAGCGAGATATGGATGGCTGCAGACTAGCGATGTAAAGAGTTTCTCTGCTGTGCATGTGTGCAGGAGCAACGGAAGAAACGCAGCAAATGCTGGTAATAATAGATTTGGGAAACTTTCTCATCAGCTGGAAATATTGCCTCTGCAAAATGAAGATATTTCAAAGCTGTTAAAAGATTACACATTGATAAAACACTCGTTCCAAGAAAGCTGTTGTGCTAAAACACCCCTTTGATAAAAAGTATCAATCCAAATGCCTTTCAAAATAACCAGTCCTTCCAGCCTCCTTACTCTTCCCATTCTTTCCCATTGCTGGTGCTCTAATTTCCTTGTGCCCGAGGGCAACAAAAAGTTACCTTAGCAAGCCATTGTACAGACACTGTGTGGAAGTCAACAGCAGAAGTCACCACACTGGGTCAGATTCACCTTCCCCTTGGGCGCAAGGTATGGGCAGCAGAAGAGGCAAGTTTCTGAAGCTTCAGGAGCGTGGGGAGAGGTGTGGGGTAATCTGCCAAAGGAAAGAGATGCTTATTTGGAAATATACATGTACAACCCCTTTAAAGCAAGGATCTTAATGAATGGCTAATTAAAAAAGAATGGCTAATTTTTTAATGTTGGGGTTTTTTTTCCAGATGTGGAAGAAACGGCACATGAGAATTTATCATGGGTTTTGTCATGGTTACAGGGGCTGGGACCAGTTTATCATTATGTGGGTAGAACCAAAACCTGTGTATTCTATACCCTTTATGTCACTGCTCATGGGCTGTTAACAAAATCACTGGTAGCAGCTGCCCAGGACAGACCTCACACCCCAGGCTATAACAGATAAGGAAAGAGGTTCAAGGTCAGGGGAGATGTTAACACCTTCCCACCCAGCAGGAGGAGTCCTCCCTGTTAATGGGCCCATCCATGCCTTGCCCCATGACTCATACAGAGCTCCCCCCAGGAGCTATTTCTGTTTAATGGACCATCAAGGACCCACTGCATGATTCACAGACTGATATCAACCCATTGTGAGATGCTCTGCCCAGGGGGAGGAGCCAAGTGCTCCCACCTGGATATAAACTGGGGTTCAGGACAGCACAGAAGGCCTTACCCACTGGATTTCCAGAGGACAAGAGCTACCAGATCTTTTCTATGAGATCACTGCTTCATCTGGACTGCTACCACCACCCTAACTACAGAGTGTCAGGTTGTATTCTGACTCTGTGGTTTTTCTTTGTACCTTTGCATTTCTTTTATTTTTTCCTATTAAATTGTATTTCTGACTTGGAGTGTCTCACTGGTTTGATTTCAAACCATTACAGGTTTCTTTATATCAAAAGGAAAAACAGAAGAAAAATACAGGAAAAATAACAGAGAGCTTTTGGACTGAGAATATCACAGGCCTGTTCTTATTCCACTTCTTCGTATGAATGGATCAGGACAACAGTGAGGAGCAAACAGCAGTCCAGAGATACTGCCTTTTTTATATGACATGCACTTTTCCTGCACTAATCAGATGTCAGCTCATGGTCAAGTCTCTGCAGGCCAAAAGTAAAAACTACTACTTCATAGCCAGTCTGACCGAGATGCCTCCCACTCAAGGGGTAGAATTGCCCTTGGCTGCCTCTCCGGGCACTGAGGCACAGGCGTTGTCAGAGGACAGATGAAACCCTAGGCAATCTGCTCTGAAGGAGTTGTTTGTATCTGCCTCACCTATAGAGGGCTGAGGGACAAGTCTGTCCCCCGTGTAGGCAGGGAAAATAGGGCAGCCAGCTCCTTGGCTTTTGTGCCTTGCATCCCAGTAAAAAGGGCCACAAAGAGTAAGGGAAATGGGGAGCTATGGAAATAAACACTCAGCTGGAGCTGGAATCCCCTTCAAGAACAATATTGTTCTAGTCTAGTATTTTGCATGAAAACAGCACGTAGCCAGTAAGAAACTGAAAATGGAAAAACAGCATCCAAGGCTCTTCCAGTTGACTGCTGCTTTACACTATTATTATCTTCCCTGAAATAGTCATAAATATCAAGACAAATTTGAGGGTCGTATATTTTGTCACTGTAACATTTGCCCTCAATGTTGATTTTAATTGGCAAGTCTGGTAGATCCATGCAAATAAACATAGTGATTCTGTGTTATTTTATTAAACCTGACTTGGAGAAACAACACTAAACAGAACAAAAGTTGCCTAGAAACAAAGGGAGGAGACAACAAAGACCTTGTAATAAAGTTAGAGGAAGGAAAGGAAAAGAAAGTTTATATTTCTTTACTGCTATCAAACAAGTAAAGGAGGAGTCCCTTAAAAAATATTCCTGTTTGTTTCACTCTTGCTTATTCTTACTGCAGAATGTCATGCAAGTCTTGCATGTTGGCCAGACGACTCTCTACAACATCGCTCTTTCTGATGGTTTTCATTTTTCTAATAAGGCATTTGGCTTCTGCTTGAGTTGAAAATATGGCACAGGGATTTCTTTAACAGTCCTTTTCTCTCAATTGATAATTTTCTTCTTCATGCTAGAAACACAGAGTCCTTCCATTTTAGCTTGTCTTCAGATGAGATATAATACAGAAAGGTGGAATTACGTATGAGGAAAAATAAAAAAAAAAGAAACAAAATAAACAGTCCTTTTTCATTCCATATGCAAATCCAAATAATCCTCTCCCTCCCACAATCTGACCCAATTTTGCTGGGCAGACTTTGTTTTTCTAAGCCAGGCATCTTTGAGACTGCAAACTTAGCAGATACTACTGAATATGAGAGCACAGCACTTGCAAAATCAAGTTTAAAGCTACTACATTCACAGCACTAAAATGTCCAGAGTACTGACAACCTGCCTGCTCTCATCAAAACTCCTTCCTTAGGCATGCTCACAAAACCAGACAAAAACGAAGTGAAGAGTTTCCAGCAACTTTAGGTATCAGAACATACATCCAGGCTGCTTGAGGGAGTGTCCTACTTTAAAGTAGGAGTACTTAACTGTATTCAAAAGCTTATTGTTATACCTTCTTGGAAAAGGGATAAAAATTATTAGCAGGACATCAGCAAATGTATTGATTTCATGCTTTACTGCAAACAAGCCTCAAAGAAATCGCTACTTGTTAAATATGAGGTAACAACATGTTTGAGGGACAAGTGTTTTCCACCACAGAACACAAATATTACAGTAAGGGGAAATATTTGCAGGGTTCCTTCCTTTCTTCTCACTCTCTTCTTAATCCTTACACCTTCCACAAAATGAAAGCACTGAGCATCTTTTAGAACTGCAGTCAGTGACACAACTCCTGTCATTATTTATCGGTGCTTTATAAGAGTAATGTCCAAGAATGGCACTGCAGCCCTAATGCCGCAAAATTTCCTCCCCTCTTTAGTTACAAAAAGGAAATTATAGGAGAGTCTTAAAACCATATTTCCATTTTGTTTCCATAGTATGCTGTATGTGTTTATTATTTAGTTCTCTAGTTCAAAGAAGCGTACCTTGTAAATTTCAGAATCTTCTTTTCTATCTGAAAATTTTCATAATGGGATCAAGCAGGCAAGATCCAGACAGTCCTGTTGCATTTTCTGGATGCAGAGCTTTATTCTAGTGTAGGGA
>NW_008589389.1:8219-8645 GCF_000691845.1 Merops nubicus
AATATGCAGTAACAGAACCAGCACTTGAACCACCCTGAAACTTAGGCCATGTCTATGTTCGCAAGCAGTGGGATGCAGCAGGAAAAGCTCTGCAGTGCAAAGCAGCTTGCATGGAGCTTCACTCTCCACACCCTCAGCCTCTGCCTGTGCTGCAGGGTTTGTTACAGGCTGGCTCCGTCGGGTTTGGGTTACGTTTTTAGGTTTCTTCTGTGACTTCCAGGGCTGCTCCAGCAAACGAACCAAGGAGCAGGAAGGGAGGGCAGCCAGACATTTGCTTCAAAAAACACATAACCTCATCTGAAATGAAACGCTAACGCAGACGAACGCGCGCTCACGTTTGCTCTCCCGAGTAAGCGGGTGAGCGCAGCTGCGGCAGGCTTAAGCCGAAATAAATCCGGCTGATGGCAAGGCAGCGGGATAGCGAAT
>NW_008589390.1:0-248 GCF_000691845.1 Merops nubicus
CTCTGGGGAGGCCCCCAGTCCCCAGATGCCCCAAAACCCACACTGGGGGGCCCAGAACTACACAATTCTCCCCAAAATCCCCTTTGGGGAGATCCTGAACCCCCCAGTTCTTCCCAAAACACCCTTTGGGGGCTTTGAACCCCCCAAATTCTCCAAAGTACCACAGTGTGGAGCTCCTGAGCCCCCAGATTCCCAACTCATCCCCAAACCCACTTTGGCAAGCCCTTGAGACCCGAAAAGCTTCCCAA
>NW_008589390.1:617-2166 GCF_000691845.1 Merops nubicus
ATGCCCCCTAAAGTGCCTCTGTGGAGCTCCTGAACCCCCAACTTATCCCAAAACTCCCTCTGGGGAACCTTTAAGACACCAGGTTTGTGCCAAGTTGCCTCAGAATCCCTTTTGAGGTGGCCCAGAACCTCCCAAACCCCCCCAAAACTGCCCCAAAATTGGCACCAGGGGGAGGGATGAGTAGGGAGAGAGACCCAGGGAGCAGGGGGCAAGGCCGCCCAGAGGAGCAGGATTTCAATTTTATTTAATTTTAAAATTAAGGCAAAGTAAAATGAAATTTATTTTCCCCTCAAATTTTAAAGGTAAATTGTGATTTTATATTTAAATTTCACGAGTTGAAACTATTTACAGTAAAAAAACCTCAAAAATTCATTTCAAGTTCTTAAAAATAAATTTCAGATAGAAAAATTACATTCGGAATTCCATTTAAAATTTAAACAATTAAGATAAATAGTTGTAATAAATGTTATATAATTTGAAATAGTATCTTAAGTAATATTAATGATAATTAAAATATTCTAATTATAAAATTTGATCATTGTAGTCAATACAACATCTGTAAAATAAACAATTTGTGTAAGAAATTCGAACCTTTGCAAAATGCACTGAATGTAAAATAGGAAACTTAAACTGAAGAAAACTTAGCAAAATCTTACAGTCGTGGTAAAAGTTATTAAATTCCAGCAGGGCAGTATTTATCCAATTAAAAATTCAAAATTTGAATTCTAAGGCAAATCCAATAAACATGGTCATTAAGGTATTAATGTACTCAATTCTAATGCGGCAGTATTTATGCAGTAACTAGCTATTAATAAATAAGCTCTATTTACTAATATTAAATACTTTACCTTATAAGTTAACAGGATCTTTTAAACACCTTATTTACATTAATTTAAAATCACTTTTGTTTCTGGTTCAACTTTAAATTAAAAAACTAAAGAATAAGCGAAACAAGAACTAATTCATAAATTAAACAGTAAGTTAGGAAAATAACTGTTTAAACCTAATGAACCTAATGTTTAATCAGCCCCAAAACCCCAACCCGGGTCTCCTTTAAATCGCTGGAAGTTTAAACACCTTAGTAAACTGAATTATTTGACTCGTTGAAGAGCCAAGCCCCAGACTGCAGGGACCTGCCCACTAGTTTAATAATTTACTGCTTAGATTAATCAAGCCCAGGAACCGCCCCAAAAAGCCCCGAACCGGCAGCCCCTGAGCTCCCTCAGAGACAGTAAAGGCTTAAACCCCTCCCCCCAGCTTTGGTCAACCTCCCCAAGCAATGAACAAACTCCTAATTCTGCCTAACGCGTTAATTAACCCCTCATTAGCACCCTGCTTCTAATGAACCCCCTCCACACGCCCCCTTCAATGAATTAATTTAAGCCGCTCTGGTCTCTGTCTCTCTCTCTCCTTTCACCGCCCCAGCAGCGGGGGCGATTAGTTAATTCATTTGCTCCTTAATTAGCTGATTAGCGGACGATTTCCCGCTAATGAACCCCCCACGAGCGAGGCGGGGTGAGCCAGGGCTGGGGGGAGGGTGGGAGCAGGG
>NW_008589391.1:0-536 GCF_000691845.1 Merops nubicus
ACCTCTGGGCATGGCTCTGCCTGTCTGTCCTGGAGCTCCAGGAATGACCCCTGTCCTTGTCCCTCTGTCCCGCACCTCTGGGAATGACTCTGTCCCTCTGTCCTGTCTGCTGTCCTGTCCCTCTGTCCTGCACCTCTGGGCATGGCTCTGCCTGTCTGTCCTGGAGCTCCAGGACAGACAGGCAGAGCCATGCCCAGAGGTGCAGGACAGGGCCATTCCCAGAGGCGCAGGACAGAGGGACAGGACAGGGCAGTGCCCAGAGGTGAAGGACAGAGGGACAGGACAGGGCAGTGCCCAGAGGTGAAGGACAGAGGGACAGGACAGCAGACAGGACAGAGGGACAGGGACAGGGTCATTCCTGGAGCTCCAGGAATGACCCTGTCCCTGTCCCTCTGTCCTGGAGCTCTGGGCACGGCTCTGTCTGTCTGTCCCACACCCCTGAGCACTCTCCATCTACCCCACACCCCTGGCAGAGCCCCCTGCCCTCCCCAGCCCTTCCTGAGGGGGGGCACCCACCCTGCAGCAGGCCCATCCTG
>NW_008589392.1:0-18045 GCF_000691845.1 Merops nubicus
GATTCTATGATTCTATGATTCTAATACTAACGTATACTACAAATCAGGTGGTGTACAATGCAATTGATCACCTGTCTAGGAACCCAATGCCCAGCCTCAGCCCAATCCGAGATCCTTCCTTCCTCACCCTGGCCAGCTCCTTCTGTTTATGTACTGAGCATGATGTCGTATGGTATCAAATATCCCCCTGGGCAGTTTGGTCTGCTATCCTGGCTGTGTCCCCTCACAGGTTCTTGTGAAAATTAACTCTATCCCAGACAAATACAAGACAAATATTGTAGCTCATTTGTAAATTAAAGTACTTTTGGATTAAATCTTTAACTTCAGGGGTGGTGAATTGTCATTTCACAGAAGTATCTGGGGATTTTCAGTAATATTGAACATTCTTTAGTGTTAGATGCTGTTGTAACACAGAGAATTTCAGTGAACATAAATAAATCCCCATTGAGCTCCAGTAGCCAACCCTTTAAATCCATGTACTTTTGACTTCTAAAAAATATAAATTGCTCTTTACATAGTTTATACCTACTCTCTTCCTTTCATCAAAGCCTTGCTTCTGAATCAGGTTTCTAGCAGAACTGCTTAGAAATAATGAAATGATGAAAACAGTTACCTTTGCTGTGCTGGTTAGTATTTAACATGTACACCCCTGCCATTTTTCCCCTCACTCCTCACCTTTCATTCATGATCTTCCACTTCACTTACTTGACTTCTCTGGCAGATTTCTTGCTTGGGAAAAAAATGTGAGATAACTTGCAGCATTTACAAACCAACAGAATGAAGGAGATAATCCTCTTGCTGCTCCTACTGCATTTACAGAGTGGCAGCACTGGATTTAATACTATGGGAAAGCTCTTGACCACAGACCAGGGTGGTGAAACCCAGACAAGTCACTCAGATTTGACTCCATCTCCGACCACAGTTGCGGGGTCACCTCATTCTGAGATTCAAGCTGCTGAAGTGAGTGCCTCACAGGGACCTCCTTTTGCATCTTCAGGCAAGACTCTGGGAATGAAAGCAGTGAAGAAAACCTCCAATCCTACAACCCGCTGTCTGTCCACCAACACCCCCAGGTCCTTTTCTTTCAGGCAGTTTCCAGCCACTCCTCCCCAAACCTGGAGCGTTGCCTGGGGTTGTTGTGACCCAAATGCAGGACCCAGCATTTCGCCTCATTGAACCTCATGGAATTGACTTCATCCCATAGATTCAGCCTGTCCAGATCCCTCTGCAGAGCTTCCCAACCCTTAAACAGGTCAACACTCCCACTCAGTCTGGTGTCTTCTGCAAATTTACCGAGGGTGCACTTGATCCCATCATCCAGATCATTGATAAAGATATTAAACAAGACTGGCACCAAAACTGAGTCCTAAGGAACACTGCTTGTGACTGGCCACCAACTGGATTTAACTCCATTGATGTGGATGTGCACATGATATGCATGAGATGCACAATACTTTGTCCTTTCCAGAAGGTTCTCTTTACATTGTGCAATTGCTGTAGTTCACTGCAGCATAATTATCTTCAAAAAATCTAGCAAAATCAATCCTTGTACATTCAAATAAGAATAACTGCTATATGATTTAAGTAATTGTCAATGCAACAATCTTTAGGGCTATTCAGTTTTAGCCGCACCACCTTATTCCATCCCATATACTAGTAATCAAAATATACTCCCAGCCTTGCTGTGGCAGTGCAGAATATGTAGCCCACAGGTATATTCCTTCCTTTACTAACTTATTACATCTGAAAATCAAATTAACTTCTCAGCATATAGAGCATTTTACAATAGACAACATTACACAAAGGTCCACATGTTCCTCAGTGATACCATTAATCATACTCAGCATAAGTTTTCTTAAAATACAAAAAATTGGTCTTAAAAATACTCAAGAAAAGAAAAAAAAAAGAAAATTAAAAAGAAATACTCTTAGTATAGTCATTCAAAAACACTATTCTTGCCCTCTCTAAATTAGGCAGGCTTTTTATTTTTTGTCTCCTTACTAGAAACAGAACCCACTTCAGCACAAAACAAGTATCGATTCTCCAAATGTTATTTTTTTCCCAGAAAGTTAGACACAGAGAAATTGAAAACAAACCACTATGCTGGCAAACACACTCTTCTGATTTTGCTTCATATCTAATTGTTTTTTCTAACTGTTCTATTTGTAACAGTTCTGCTTCTTCTCCCAAGAACTTAACAATTTCAATATTAGCAAGAGTTTTATTTTCAAAGTCAGCTTTTGACATTCTTCTTCAAATTTTCCCCATCAGGAAAAATTCTCATCATATCAAGGAAAAGCTTTATGGTGACAGGGCTAAATATCCAAAAGGGAATACATCCATTTTAGTGATAATACTAGATCATATTTTATAAATTAGTATTTAAAGCAAGTTACAAGCATTAATTAGCCCTATCATCCCTCCTGTGATGTTATTATAACGCTTTAACAGCAGGAAAAAGCAGAAAATTAATTAACTCAAAGTCATATAAAACTCAATACTGGAACTAGCACTGCAATTCCTGAACACCCTCACTGCTTATCCTGTCCTTTTCCACGATAGCCTGTATTTTACAAATTATTGTTTAATTGGAGGGGTACTAAATTTCCAGTCATTTACTTTTAAGGTTGATCATAAAAATTCAAATTTATATTTTTGTTATAGATCCCAAATTCACATTTAATTTTTGTTATATGAATACAACAAATTTCTAAATTCTCTAGAGTTCCCTGTAATATTCCTAAAGGAGGAAGAAACAGATAAAATTGCAGCCATTAAACAGTTAATTAGGTACAACACAGTTTGTCATCCTTCTAATTCTATTTCCTTAACTCATGATTTACTTCTGTCTCCACCTATACTTATCAGCACTTAAGGCAAAGGCCTTCATGATAATAGTCAAGCTATTCCACACAGTTTTGCACAGCTTAGGCATAAAATGTCCAAAAAAAGAACATTCCCATGGCTTAGTCATTGACCATAAAGTTAGTTGAATTAGTAACAACACATGGTAAGAAAATTAATCCCGAGGGGACTACCACTGCAGAGAAAGCCAATAAGATCTACTGCAGTCTCAAAAAAACACTAAAACTATAGGCCAAATCCTGTAGAAAAAAAAAAAAAAAAAAAAAAAAAAAGTAATTTTACAGACCTCAGGAAAACACATCCAAATTCAGCAGCCTGAAATCACATCTATATAGACAGCAAGTGATTTTAATTAGCATGCTAGTTACTAGGAATTCATGGTAAGAGTAATATTAACAACACTACAATCCTGAGATTTTGTGCTTTTTAACACAACAGCTGCTCTAATGACACAATTGGTTTTCATATCAGATTTTCATGCTAAATATGCTTAAAAACCTCTTCCAAACAACATGCACTAGCAAATAACTGAATTAAATGATGGTGGTATTGAAATCCAGTTCCACTTTTTGCTATATATTCTTTCTAATGAGCACAGAAATGCATAGCATCTACGGTGTAGAATGAAATCAATCTCCCCTATCCTCTCCCAAAATTTGTGTTTTCTGTGGAGTTGTTAAGACTGACAAGACTGACAAGTTCTTGGCATTTCTAGGTCAACCTCACTTCATATGGTCCTGACTTTGACTATAGTTTTCTTTATTGTGATTCTTCTTGTCTTTCTGAATACTTTACTATGAAATAGTAATGTCAGCTTGAATTTTGCACCTGACTTGCCATGGACCTCATCTGGTGACAATTTGTCTCACAGGAGCCTGATAAGCAGCCCTGTGCTGCCTTGGTGTCCTGAGCCTACCTGGTGCTGCTCTGACGAATCCATAGTGGGTGTCTGCTGGGGGAACAGCTCTCGAGAACTGGCTTAGCCCCTTCATGGGTACATCATGGTCTGCCAGCAGCTGGACCTGTGATGTACCTGAGCAGCTTTGAAGTCAACTGACACATCATTTGTGTGATTTAAACCTTGAAATTCCATTGCAATGTCTACACCAATGTCTAGTTATCTATCATAACCAGTTCTTGGGGAGGATAAAATTCTCCAAGAACATCTGCAGAAAGCAGATTCTTCTCCTGAGTTTTTGGTGGTGGTTGTTGTTGTTGTTTTTTACTTTTATTTCAATACAAAGCCATACTCTTTGGCTGAATTTTATAATGCACTTAAACCCAGAGAGATTTCCAATATATATTTTGTGTCCTTTTTAGTGTGTGTGTGTGTCTGTGTCTTTATATATTTTTTCTATGAACAGTTTCAGAATCCTTTCTGCAGTACTCTGTATGTATAACTTCCTGTTAAAGGGAAAGTTTATGGCAACATAGCTAAAACAGCTTTTTTTTAGGCAAAACATTTAATTTGTCTACAGGCATCAATGCAATGGCATCTTTTACGTAGAGTTAATCAAGAGTACACACAGATTTTTATGAAAAGTATAAGACAAATCTTATTGTTCAGTTTTCACTGATATTTTTGTCAATAACATAAAAAAATGCTTTCATGTTGCATTCTTCTTCTTACTCAAAAAGCAAACAGATATTGAGAGATATATGGATATCTTTTTCTTAAAGAATCACACTGGAATATATGGATATTTTGTAAAGACCTGTCTTCCTGTAGTCATCTTCCTTTCAAAAACAGTAACAAAACCACTTCAGTGGTAATGTTTCTCCATAACGTGAGATTTTTCTCTGTTAAAAAGTATTTGTTACACTTAAGGAAAAAAAATAGAATAAATGCAACTATTTTTAAAGTGTTCTGTTAATTAATGAGACACACTGTTAATAGCATCATGAACTTAACATGCCAGTGGGAGGGGAAATCCTGATCCCAAATGAGAAGGGAAGAGGGAAGGGAAGGCAAGGCAAGGGAAGGCAAGGGAATCCACATCATACATACAGTTACAAACATGCAATAAAACACAATAAAATATGTATGTATATATACACAAGAATAGATAGTAAAATTAGCAGTCTTAATATCTAAACCCATCAGACAACAAAAAGTGTTGCACTGTTAGGTTTCACATCAGCTTTACAAGAGGTTAACAATACAGTTTTTCCATCATCACTAGGCTCCACAAATCTGTGGCTGAAAAATGAGTTTGACAGTTTCATTTATCATCAGTTCAAGATTTATTAATAAAACGAGATAAATCAGAGGCTGGTTTTAGCAGTGCTTACTATAACAAGTGATTTAGTAAAACAGCGATTAAAGTATAGGCTCAAGAATTACGAGATTCACACTAACTAACTTAACACAAAGTATCTACCACCAAAGCATGCGTATATGCATAAACACAAAGCATATAGACACAGAAATACTTAGCCAGAGAAATATGTGGATGTCCATACTCATTGCAAACATGGTGAAATAATTTGGTAAGGATCAGATCATGACTAATAGCTGAAAGGTTAAAAAATAAACAAATGCTGTGGTTTGCAGCTGCTGCTTTACCAGGTGCAGGTTCAAACAGTCTCAAAGCTGCACGTGTAGCCTAGAGACAGACACAGAAGGAACACTGACATGGCCAGTCACACAGACTGACATAGATAAATCGCTGCCTTCAGCAAAGCCCAGGTACAGGACTCCTTTAAAAACAGGCACAGACAGCCCTGTCCCTGTCCCTTCCTCCTGTAGTTTCTTAATAGCTCGTCAACCAGCATGAGTGTCAAACTTTGCTTCTTGTCATTGTCTTCATGTTTGTTTTGACAGATTTGTCTCTCCACGTATTTTGTTTCTTGGTTTTCTGGTTTTGCCCTTATTTTCACAGTTGCCATGGTTTTATTAACCTTATTGAAATAAACATCTTCAGACTCTCTCACACCATCATCAATGAGTGTGACTGACCAGAACTGGTTCTTGTCACTGCCTCCTTCATCATTTGTCTGTCAGGTTTGTGTCACTGTGTGTTCTTGTTTCTAGCTTCCTCCTTTTCTTATTATCTCTTGTTGCACTGAAAAAGGTCCTTGACCAGATACTCTTAAAGGAGCAGACAATCTTGTCTACAAATTTTTGCGTATACTGCTTAGAAAGTGCACCACAAGAATGCTGTAGCAATACCCTGACACTCCTACCCCAAACTGTGAAATGACTTCTGTAGCTATCATCCTTACCTACTGGAAAAGATATCCTTACACTATGCACTGACACTACCTCTATCTGTTCTGATTCATGTTGGCTTTCTGTCATAGGCTTTACAGGCTCACAGCAACTGAAAAGGCAAAGATATCACTTCAGTGCCTCGTCTGCATTAGTAGGTGATTATGCACAGCTAGGACAGGAGTAAAGTTATTATCAGAAGTTCTAGAGTAGGTTCAAAGCAGTCTTCAAAGTACAACACTGGTAGTTTTAAAAGGAGTAAAATTTTTTTTTCCCTCCTGTACTGGGACCCAGTACATAAAGGATTATCTAGCGACATTAATTACTTCTGAACAGCCAGTAACTAAGAAATGAGAACACTCATAAAATTTCAACATTACAGTTAGAAATGGAAAATAGAGATTGTTTCTACCAAACTCCTTGAAAAGAGCTAATTCATTTTCATTGTATGTTTTGGGAAACCAAGGGAAAGGAAAGAAATACAATTTTGCATTTTACCTTTATGCAGGAAAGTTCTTCACATGGAATTTTAGATTAAAATTTCCTAACACCTTTTGAAAATTGCAAAAATGAAGTGCTGCATACACTACAAATTGCTGGCTCATGTGCTTCCTTTCCTACACACAAACCATACTTCTATTACTGTGTCATTCTCCTATTGTTTGCAGTTATAGTTCTTACATTTTTATTTTCAGCAGTAACAAATCAGGAGCTAGTATACAGTTCTTCACATTAGCTGTGTTTACAGGTTGTAATCTTCTGAAGTAGTTTTTCTGTTTTATGAAATATATCCTTCTGAATGGGTAAAAAAACTTATGCAAATTCTTACCAAAAAAAAAAAAAAAAAAAAAAAAAGAGAAAAAAATTAAGGTCCATAAAATGGGATAAGTCTGAACCTTAAAAGTTTATTAGGTAGAACAAGATCTTTCTTTTTCTTCAGAAGAAAATAGATGCTCTGTGCAAAAAAAATGGTGAATAATTAAGCTCCAGATTAACCTTTAACTGTCCACCTCCTTCTCTCCTTTTTGCCCCAAGAGACAAAATAGAACTGGATGAAAATTTAGTCTTCAACTCAAAATTTTGCTTATCTTTCCATTAAGAATTAAAACAAACATACAAAATAAAAGACGCAGAAACACCAAAAGTGACCACAAAAGAACAAAAATGAAACCAGAACATTATGCAAAGCCTATAATATTGCTATTAACAATAAAGAGAAAGAGCATATTGGATTTAATTTCATGATGTCATTTATAAATGCCTCAGATATGAATGTAATGGCCTTTAACTTTCTCCATCTCTGAGGAATGAAAGATATGACTTGGTAGTGCCAGGTTAACAGTTGGATTCAATGATCTAAAGGGCTTTTTTCAAGACTCCAGAACCTCTGCAGGCAGTCTGTGTCAGTGCTTAGCTACCCACACAGTGAAACAGTTTTTCCTGATGTTCAGGAGGCACCTCCTGTGTTTCTGATTACAACCACCTGCAACTTACAACCACGTCCCTCTTGTTGGCAGCACAACCCTCTGGTGTATCAGTCACTCCTCACAGTTTTGTGTCATCTGCAAACTTGCTGAGATACCATCTCGGTACCATCATTCAAATCACTAGTGAGAATGTTAAACAGCACAGGGCCTAGTATTGATTCCTAGGGCAAACTGCTAGTTTCTGGCCTTCACTAGTCACGATTCTTCTCACCACCACCCTTTAAGCCTGACCATTCATTTACTTTTCTGTCCACCTGTTTCTGCTCATCCAGCTCATACTTCAACAGCTTATATAATTTAAAATGACAGCCTTCTTAACAATGTAAAGTATCAGCAGCTCTTCTCCAAGTCTGCTACTCCTTCCCTTCTCTATTGAAAATGAAATTAAATAATCCACAGCCAACCTCTTAACATTAAAACTTCAAAAGA
The DNA here is from genome assembly GCF_000691845.1 of Merops nubicus. Classification (NCBI taxonomy): domain Eukaryota; kingdom Metazoa; phylum Chordata; class Aves; order Coraciiformes; family Meropidae; genus Merops; species Merops nubicus. Next base: position 7,993 of record NW_008589392.1, read on the forward strand.
AGGAAGTGGTCTGAGTCAAACCGGAAAATCACAAGAGTTTATTCTGGAGTATGTTGTATATCAGATTCCATTTCAGCCTGATGTGAAGGGAAATCCCATATAGGAGATGCTACTAGAGTAACTGGCAGCTAAATTTGCAGCCAGAAAAATGAATGCAAACAGTACCTTCCAGGCACAGCTTCACATACTGTCACTCCACTCCTTAGGCATGTCACAAGCAAGAAATCTGTTAAGCTGTCAAATATCTACACCATTCTGGATCTGTTTTCTTGGCTATAGATAAAATACAGGTCTGCATCTAGCACAAAACAGAATGTGCCTCTGTGCTATTCTGGCAATAAGTCTAGTGACCTTAATTCTACCTCTAATAGATATAATATTGAGAAAGATGTGATATCATTAGGTTAAAATTACATTTATACACACACCCTGATCTGATTCTTGCATTGCAATGCCATATATCAGTCCCCGCTGGGGTGTATCTCACTAGACATTTATATACCTCCTTTGAGTTTTGCAGAGGCACAATGAAATGCAACAGAGAAAAGGTACAGCAAGGAAAATTCTGATAATATATTAGGAATAAAGCTTGATTGGACAATGTCCTGAACAGCCAGATCTCAGCTGACACATATCTGAGTGAGAGATTGCTCCACTGATATCCAGAATTCTCTTCCAAGACAAATTATCATATGATTCTGCCTAATTCTGTCGCCATTCAGATTTTATGGCACATTCATTCTTTTGACATCGTTTGTTCACACTCCACACTAGACAATATTATTAAACAGTTTACCCTGTAATTAACTAGTTGATGTTTACAATTACAGGTTCTCTTCAATAGTCTGAGTGGTTGCCATAAACAGTCACAACTTGGACTGTCTTTCTCTTTCGAGTGTTGCTGAGGAGGAAATGCGTTCAGAAATCATAAATCTCTGTGTTACACAAACAAGGCTGTAATAAGAATAATTGTTTAGGGACGATACTCATTACTAATGCAACTGAGTTTAAACAATATCCATTAAATAACTTATGGTCTTGGTGCTTATTTACCAGTTGGTTTTAGCCCAAAGATTTATTCTTCATCTCTGAAGTAACTTCTCTCATTTACACAGTTCATCTGCACTCAGTAACCTCAGATAAGCAAAGACACCTGTGTTCTAAAGTTTAAATAGTAAGCACAAACTAAGGCATATTTCTGAAACAGTTTTCTACTATTATCTAAAGAATCAGACTGAATTAAATCATAAGGGATTATGATGTAATGATAGATATAATAATAAATACAATAACAAGGCCAAATGCAAGGTCCTTCACCTGGGTTGGAGCAATCTCAAGCACAAACACACAACGGATACAGTATAGAGTGACAGATGTAGGTCGATGACAGATGTATGTCAATATGATATAAATCCACTATGGATTGAAAGTGTTGGATGGTGAAAAGCTCAACACAAGCCAACAATGCCTGAGTGTAGCCCAGAAAGCCAGCTTTATCCTGGACTACATCAAAAGCAGCATGGACAACAAGTTGAGAGAGAAGAATCTCCCCCTCTACTCCACTCTCATGAGAGCCCAGCTGGGGTACTGTGTCCAGCTCTGGAGTCCTCAACACAAGAAGGGTATGAACCTGTGGGAACAAGTCCAGAGGATGGCCACGAAGATGATCTATGGGCTGGAACACCTCTCGTGCAAAGAAAGGCAAAGAAAGTTGTGGTTGTTCAGCTTGGAGAAAAGAAGACTTTGGAGAGACGTTATTAGAGCCTTCCAGCATCTGAAGGGGACCTAGAAGAAAGCTGGGGAAGGACTTTTTACAAGAGCTTGTAGTGGTAGGACCAGGGGTAATGATTTAAAACTGGAAGAGGGTGGAGTTAGATTAGATGTAAGAAAGGAGTTCTTTACTATGAGGGCAGTGAGACACTGGAACAGGTTGCCCAGGGAACTTGTGGATGCTCCATCACTGGGTGTGTTCAGGACCAGGTTGGATGGGGCCTTGTGCAACCTGTTCTACTCGGATGTGTCCCTGCCTGTGACAGGGGCGTTTGAACTAGATGATCTTTAAGGTCCTTTCCAACCCAACCCATCCTCTGATTGGATGATATTAAAACAATTGTTTATTGTATCAAAGTGTTAAACAAGCATCCTCTCAGAAGTAGATTTCTATCAATAATGATGCAGACAATATACTGTATCTTCTGCAAGAGAACCCACTTGGCACTTACTTCTCCATCTGAAATTTTTTTATTATTATTATTATTGTTAATTTTGTTTTTTTTTTTTTTTAATGGGAATGACTATTGTTTTGACTGTATGGAATGAAAACTACAGGAAAAAACTATTGTAAATTAAAGGTTAAATTATATAATAAATTAACTAAGACAAGAGGATTTAAACACCAAAGATGTTATATTTAATGTCATGTGGCAGGGCAAGGATTTTGATGCCTGGCATTTCCCATACCAAGGGTAGTTAAATGAGCTATGGAAAAGTTTTACAGCCTTAGAAAAAAACCCAAGAGATGATTCTGTGTAATGATTCTTCTTGTGCATCTTCAGACCATCATTCATTAGAGGAGAAAGAGAGGAGACAGATATGATTCATGACTGCCATTTGGAAACAAGTTACAACAGCTCCTTCTTCATCTCCAATACGTAAGCTGACAATAATTGAGGGGGAATAGGTGACAGATACAACAGAAGAAGCACAAGATACCTTGTAACATTATGAAAACCTACTACTTACCCTAAATTCCTATTTCTCATGACACCCATGCCCAAATATAAAATTAAAACTCAAATCTGTTTCTGGGAAAGTCTAGGAAATATAGTAGAAATCTGGAAATCAATGTAGAATTGTTTCAACATGGGTTCTTCAAAAACAATTATTTATTGATTATTTCTAAATTTCTTCCATCTGCCAGAAAGCTTTCAAATTAATGTACAGCTTCATCTCTTTCATGACATCTTATAGAGTTGCATCTGAATTGTTTTCTAGTATAATTACATCTTGGGTTTTCACTTTGTAAAATCACAGAACATTAGTGAATAATAATAGAAAATAAAAATTGGTGTAATACTAAAACATAAAAGAAAGGGAATAAATTCATGTAAGGCAGTCATCTAACATGTTACCAAAAAATTGTGCTACATGAAATTGCATCTGATTGGAAGGAAGGTTTTTTTAATCCTCTGGATAAATACAATTTTTTAGTTGAGACAGGCAATTTGGCAACAATACAGAAGCCTGAAAATCTGACAGAAGGACAGTGTTGAGGTCTGTCATAGAAACTGTAGCTTTTGTCTGCAAACTTTCCACATTCTTCTCTAGGCTAGTGTCCCTTGTCACATCGTAACACCCATTTAGAAACTTGGTTTCCAATTTAATTAAGGAATAACAATTCTATAATGAAAGACACATAATTCTGAATTGTTCACTTTACAGAAGAGAATGGCAACAAAAATGTCCCTAAGAATTTTATTCTTACTGTACAAATAGAGAAGATATAGTACATTTTTATTTAAAAGCATTTAATTATTTTTTACAGATTTTAAAAGGCATGGAAAAGTCAGATGCTTTTAACAGCAATTACTCTGGTGAAAGAAGAGTTTCTACAGTAAATGTTTACGTCTTATATCCATTAGTTCTGTTCATTTCAAACACGCAAGTGCCAGAAGACTCACTGTTCAATTACTTTTTGGAGAAGAACCCAAAATTATGGCCTTCCTTTTGATGAATAACTGCATATGTAATTGAAGGCAAACAAACAAAAACAAAAACAAAACCAACCAAACAAAAAAGATGTAAGAGCTATATATAATATAGAAAAATTAACTCTAAGTCTCTTATTTTTCCGCACTTGACAATGACAGCACTCCCACGCAGTTGTGACTATAACCTTTCAAGAAATTTGTTTAATTACCCACTCTCCACATTAAGTAGAAGTTGTCATTATTTGCAGACTATGACTTCCTGCCAAGGTTATTTTTGGGACGCGGAATTAAAGAAGTGTCCAGAGACAAAAACCGCCTTGGTATTTCACACTGACATGAATTAATGAACTTTCAATAACGGGAAATTTGATACGTTCAGAGTTGAATGTAAATGATGAATGGTTGCTTAGTAGAATATTAACACAATTCTTATTCCTGTCCACCTCCCTTCTCCCCTTCTTGTTCACTGGACAGAATGGTAATTAGCAGTCATTTGAAGAGTTTGGGAAAAATTAGCTGCTGGTTAACAGACCTTTAAGCACCTTAACATGCTCAAATTAGTGATAATGTGGTTGTGTTTAGTAATGAGGGTGCCCATATGTCCATATATTACAAATAGTAAGTCCATAACAAGATAGATGTTATTTCAACCCCAAGCAATCTGAAGATGTAATAAGAGGATAAGACACTGAAATATTTGTTTAATTAGGCACTTATGGGGACTTCCGCATTGTAATCTGATTTTAAATTATTCAGCATTAGATTGTCCATCCTTCATTATCTTGAGTTTTTACTTATTAAAATGATTTTTTTTTCAGCAGTATTTCTCATGGGAAAAACAAACAACCAAAACAACCAAACCCCAAAAATAATAATAGAAAAAAAAAAAAAAAGACAGAAAAGAAAAACACCAAAAAAAACCCACAAACCAAAAACTTGTTAGATCAAAAATTATTGTCTCCAACAAATACTTCAGTTAGAATACAAACTTAAATCCCAGTGAGGAAATCTAGCTGTGCTATGTCAACTGACAAACAAATATTTTAGTCTAAATATTTTGAATACTAGATCACTGTAAACCATACAAATACTACCGTCCAGAATCTGAATTTCTAGAAGAAAAATATTTAATCTTACTATGGGAATATATGTGACAATCCTGATATAGTCCTGATATAGTGTCCCATCAAATATTGCATTGATGATGAACTCGAGGTTTTCATTGTCATCCAGGGTATGACTTTGAATTCTTCAACTATTAGTTAAGTGATTTAAACTGTTTGATGCTGCCATGTTAGAACTAATGATATGAAGTCAATTCTGTTTAATATCTTGTTGAGTGATCTAGATGTGAGGACCAAGTGTATCCTCAGTAGGTTTTCAGGTGACACCAGGTTGGGCAATAGTGTTGATCTGCTTGAAGTTAGGGGTACTCTACAGAGGGATCTGGACAGGCTGGATCAGTGGGCTGAGGACAATGGTAGGAAGTTCAATAAAGCTGAGTGCTGTGTCCTGCACTTGGGTCACAACAGCCAGCTGCAACATTTCAGACTCAAGGAGGAGCAGCTGGGAAGGTGCCCAGCAGAAAAGGATTGGGGGATGTTGATCAACAGCGAGATGAACATGAGCCAGCAGTATGCCCAGGTGGCCAAGAGGGCCAACGGCATCCTGGCTTATAAGAGAAATAGTGTGGCAAACAGGACTAGGGAAGTGATCATCCCCCCCTACTTATCACTAGTGAGTGCTATGAATACTAGTGAATACTGTGTTCAGTTCTGGCCTGAACACAGTTCAGGATGAGAGACATTGTGGTGCAGAAGCACACACAAACAGTCAAAAGCAGACTGAAAGCTTATGGGCAAGAATTAGAGACCAAAGCAACACAAGGAACCTTGTGGTTTGTGTTTCCTATAGGCAGAATAGTCAAGGAGATCCTATTGATGAAGCCTTACTCCAGCTACAGAAGGCTTTGCACTTGTAGGCTCTCATCCTGCTAGGGGACTTCAGCCACCCCAACATCTGCTGGAAATGTAACACAGTGAATGGTAGGCAAGCCAGGAAACTCCTCTAGTGCATTGAGTATAAATTCTTAAGCCAGGTAATAGACAGTCTTTTCCCTTGGTGGGATGGGAGGGACAATTGGAAGACAAAGGTAAAACTCCATGGGTTGTGATAAGGACAGCTTAATAAAACAACACAAAGAGAGAAGAAATAAGAATTAATATTAGTTAAGTAATATATAAAGTGAGTGATAAACAATGTGATGGCTCACCACAAATGCCACTATCTCTGAGCCCCACCTGAATCTTGCTCAAATCATGTCCCTTCTCATCCCCATCTCTGACACTATCCCTCCCTTTATATAGGGGGCTGTCAGTAGAGTAGCTAAAATGTCATTGGCTGATTCAATTTGCCATCCCGGTTGTGGCTTCTCCCCTTTCTTTTTCAAAATTAACTGTATCCTAGCTGAATTCAGGACAGGTATTAATCTTTTTTTGCCTCAGTCTTTACTGGCAATCTCTCTTCCCACACCTCTCAAGTGGATGGACTGCAAGACAGGGACCAGGGGTGGGGGCAAAATCCTTCCCACTGTAAGGAAAGGTCTGTTTCGTAACCACCTCAGAACCTAAACATATGTAAGTCTATGGGAGTTGATGAGATGCAATCCAGAGTCCTGGGGGAATCCTGATGTAGCTGCCAAGCCACTCTCCATGATGTTTGAAAAGTCATGGCACCCAGGTGAAGTCAATGGCGACCACAGAAAAAGGAAATATTTTGCCCATTTTTAAAAGGTCTAGAAAGAAGGACTCTGAGAACTATGGACCCATCAGCCTCACCTCTGTGCCTAGGAAGATCATGGAACAGATCCTCTGAGAAGCTATGCTAAGGTCCATGGGGGCAGGGACATGATTTGAGACAGCCAGCATGGCCTCATCAAGGGCAAGTTTTGCCTGGCCAATCCAGTAGCCTTCTATGAGGGAGTTGAGTACATCAGCAGACAAGGGAAGAGCTATGGGTGTCATCTATCTGGACTTCTGTAAGGCCTTTGACACTGTACCCATAAAAACATCCTTCTTTCTAAACTGGAGAGATATGTGTTTTAGTGGATGAGAAACTGGCTGGATGGTTGTACACAGAGAGTAGTGGTCAATGGCTCAATGTTGGGATGAAGATTGGTGACAAGTGGTGATCTTTAACAGTTGGTATTGAGACCAAGTACTGTTGAACAACTTCATCAGTGACATGGACAGTGGGACTTGGTGCATCCTCAGCAAATCTGGAAATGACACTGAGATGAGTGGTGCAATTGACACAGCTGAGGGATGTGACACCATCCAGAGGGACCTGGACAAGCTTGCGAAGTGGGCCTGTGTGAACCCCCTGGGGTTCAACAAGGCCAAGTGTAAGGTCCTGCACCTGAGTCAGAGCAATCCTTGTTATCAACACAGGCTTGGGGATGAAGGGATTGACAGCAGCCCTGTCAAGAAGGACTATGGAGTACTGAAAGACAAAAAGCTGGACATGAGCCAGTAATATGTACTCACAGCCCACAAGACCAACAGTATACTGGGCTGCATCAAACCCAGCATGGTCAGTAGGCAAGGGAGAGGATTCTCCCCCTGCAGTCTGCTGCACTGGAATACTGCATCTGGTTCTGGAGTCCTCCGCACAAGAAAGATACAGATCTATTAGAAAGGGCCACAAAAATGATCTGAGGGCTGGAACACCTCTCCTGTAAAGAAAAGCAGAGGCAGTTTAGGGTTTTCAGCCTTGAGAAGAGAAGGTTTCACAGAGATCTTACTGAGGACTGTTGTGACAAGACAAGTGATGATGGTTTTAAACTAAAAGAGATGAGACTTAAGCTGGATATAAGGAAGAAGTTTTTTACAATAAGGTTGGTGAAACACTGTAACAGGTTGCCCAATCCTTGAAAATATGCAAGGTCATGCTAGACCTAATCTAGTTGAAGATGTCCCTGTTCGCTGCAGGGGGATTGGACTAGGTGACCTTTAAAAGTCCCTTCCAACTCAAAGCATTCTATGATTCTATTCTATTCTATTTTATTCTAAAATGACCTAACATGCAGACATCTAAAGATACCATAAACAAGACGGAGGGAAAAAAAAACACATAAAATATAGTCAATTAAATGAATTAAAACCATAAAAATCAGATTTCTTTTTAAAAGACCTTAGCAGAAGTAGCCAGACAAAATTGCTAGGCACCAAATATGTTCTAGTATTGGACTTCTGAACGGGATTAAAGCAGATAAAAGCTAACAAAGAAGCACAGGTGGAAAAAAGTCTGTGAAAGTCCACGGAAATTCTTTCAGTGAGAACATACGTAACCACTTTTCCAAAGTGAAGGAAGTAGGAGAATAAAAGTGAAATGTTTTTCTAATAAAGGTTTTGAGTTATTCACACTATCCACTTATAGTATTTTTTACTTTAGTTACATAAAAGGAAACAAAAAGATCTCAAATTGTTCTTTCTTCCAAATCCCTTTTTTAGTTTTCATAACTACTTTATCCACATCTGTCACTTACCCTCTTTGGTATGTTTCTAGTCCAGTTCACAAGAGAAGGGCTAAACACAGGTCACAGATTACACTGATAACTGTCAGATTAGTCCTTGTTAGAAAAACAGTAAAAGTACAGGTAGATGAATGAATGATCTCATTCAAATTTAAAGCTATGCAGCACTGGAGGTTTCATGAGTTAAAGTTCAATTCCTTCCTCCTGTCTACTTCCTAGCCTTCCCAAATGCAAAGACAACCTACTCACAAAGCTGAATCCAGACTAGATTGCAAAGGATAGCAGAAATAAATTGGTGCTACAGATTGTGAAGAGTATATATTTAAATCCTTTCTGCTCAAAATAATTCTTGGGCACCCAGTGCTGGCTGGTGTCATTTAAACATCTTTCTGAGTAGCCACCTGTTCACAAGCAATAAGTACATGAAGACATTCCTGAAGGTAAAACACAGAGACCTAGTTTTGGTCTTGGAGTTTGAGTTTACTAGCTCCAACTAAAACCTTAAAAGGATAGTTAAGCTTTCTTTTAAAAGCTCCTAACTTAAGCTCTGCTGTAGGTTGCAACTCTTTTTATTCATGAGCTTAATTTTGAACGGACTGGTAGAATAGTTTCTCAAAGAAATTTACAAAATAGTAGTTCTGCAGTGCAAGACCTCAGAAATCACAAAGCTGATTTAAATTCAACAATGCTGTTTCTAAGACCTTCAAATATGTGCACAACTAGCTATAGCAGACTTTCTCCATCATAGTATTCAGTCAACTTACCTCAGCAGAGCATCATAAATCTGAGCCTTTTCAACGATGTACACAGCTGACCTTGCTATGATCTACAGTTTTACTGCTCGTTTCTATCCATTAAATTTTTAAATCTTTTCCTTTTATTTCACTTTTTTCCTTCCCTATCTTACTCATTTAAGAAAATATTTACAGGACTGCTTTTAACATCTGCAGAGATGTAATTCATTAATAGTCTTCCCAAAAATTTGATTTGACTTTCAAAGAATTATTTTATCAACATTTACAATTGTTTTGAGGTGTGTCATCGAAACACAGGTAATAGAAAAAATATTATTTACCTATTAAACTTTCACCTATTATGAGAAAAAAAAAAATACTGTTCAAAGTTAATGTCTGTGTGGTGAGAGGGAATAATGAAAAGGATCCCCAGCCCATATTAGAGATTACTAAACCACTAAGAAAAACACAGACTATTTGACACATTAACAATGACTTTAAAGAATTATATTCTCTTACTACTGTTCAATGAGGATTACTTAAGAGTTTTAATGCATAGTTACCCTTATGCTTCTACTTTTCATTGTGGTTTCAGGATAATCTAGAGCAATAAATACAGATTCTACCAGTGTTCTGAGCATAATAGCTTCACAAGTACAGCACAGTAAAGATATCACTAATATTGACAACAGAGCTTTAGGACTGAGAAATTCCTGTGGAATTTAGGATCAGGTCCACACACAACCTTCCTGCTTTACATCACTACAGATTTTTCTGGATCCTAGGTAATTTTCTTTTCCAGTCTCCCAGGTATATAAGTTTTGTCAATAGACAAATTAAATAATTAATATTCATTGTTTTTCTTCAAGTAGTCCAAAGGCAATTTATTGATTGTACATTCGGTTGCCCAAAACTGTTGGCAAAAACAGAGGAAAACTGTTACTATTTTTTTTTTCCAAATGATCTGTCAACAGCTAATGTACGTCGATTTTGCCAGGCAGTGTGATACTTCCAAGTGCTGCAGCTGATTCCTTAAACCTCTTCTGCTGCAGTGTTACGTGAAAGGGAAGGGGGG
>NW_008589393.1:0-229 GCF_000691845.1 Merops nubicus
GTCCCTGTAGGGTGAGTGCATCCCAACAGGACACTGCAGCTGGGCCCCCTGTCCCCTGGTCCCTGTCCTGCCCGTGGTGGGGTCCTGCACCGCCCTGCACCCACCACCCTCTCCCCGCTCTGCCACCTCTCTCCACAGAGAAGACCCAGCTTCCCAGCATGGTGGTTACAGCTGCAGTGCTCTGCTTCCTCCTCCTCCTCCTGGGCCTCTTCGTCGCTGTTTGGGCGTA
>NW_008589393.1:284-894 GCF_000691845.1 Merops nubicus
AGTGGCAGCTCCTTCCCCGCCCCTCTGCGGTGCTGCCCAGGGACCCCCGGCACCCCCAGGGTTGTACCCCCCACCTTTCCCTCTGCACCCCATGAGGAGCAAACTGCCCCAACCACCTGCCTTATCCTGGAGTCCTCTCCCTCTGGAGCAGTGATTTGCCCCAGAAAAGGGCCTTTCCTCCCAGGCACATCACTTCTCTCTGCGTTTCACAGTGGTGCATCTGGGGTGCACCCAGCACCGGGGAGTTCCCTGTGGCCCCTCACCATGGGGTCTGAGCCTGGCCCAGACATGCAGACAGCACATTATCCTTCCCCTCTGCCCTCAGCGTGGGCCTCATGTGCAGCCATGTGCCACAGAGCTGGGCTAAAATTCAGGAAGGGAACTGAGTGCTGGGTGGGGAGGGGACCTGACTTCCTTTAGCTCTAATGACCATCCTTCCTCCCCCTGCAGTGAAGTCCTGGATGCAGAGACCTCACATCTGCCCAGCCAGGTAAGACTGTGCCATCAATACCACAGTATCCCCGAATCCCAGCAGGGTGGGGTGGGAAGGGACCTCTGGGGATCACCCCGTCCAACCCCCCTGCTCCGGCAGCTCACCCCCAGCAGGGGG
>NW_008589393.1:1289-2526 GCF_000691845.1 Merops nubicus
CCGCCAGCACAGGGCCCTGGCACCCACACCACAGCAGGAGGCCACCCGTGCCACCGTGGCACCACGGTCCAGGCTTGGCCCTGCCATTGGGGTTACGTTTTGCAAGATTTCTCTGGTGGCAGCATTAACTGTTTGTGTGCCCCTCTGCAGCAGAGCAGCAAGGAGGACTCCACCATCCACTACGCCGACCTGCAGCCCCTGCCCGCGGCCCCGCGGCCCCACAGGAGCCCTGGCACAGCCTGCTCTGAGTATGCCAGCGTCAGGGTGGCTGCCAAGTGACGTGTGGCACCGCAGGCAAGGCCCAGGAGCCCGTTTTGGGGGAGGAAGACGAGACTTTTCTGCAGGGCACAATAAAGAGGTGGATCTCTCCGCGTGGCACGCCCCGGCCTGAGCTGGGCACGCCGCGCTCGGAGCTGGCAAAGCTTCCCAAATTCATTCCTGTCTCAGCAGTGGTGCTCTGTGAGGCTCGGGGCTGCACCAGCCCTGCCAGGGCTCGGCACCAGGACCCAGCAGCCACCTCGAACACAGGATCAGGCCCTTCCAGCACCTTCCTGGCTCGGCAGGTCTCTGATTTGTGTTATCTCGTCACGGCACCAAGCCCTCCTTGCTAAAACCAGCATCACCCAGCCTGTCCCACTGTGGCAGCACCGGTGCCACGAGGTCCTGGGAGGCACATGCCCACCACAGCCTCGTGCCAGCTCTCCCTGTGCCACCGCCGGGCTCCTGCTGAGCTCCACGGGCAGCTCCAGGGCAGCTGCCCGGCTTGCCCCAAACCTGCCCCTTCTGCCAACAGCCCTGCCCTCGGGAACAGCCCTTTGCTGCAGCTCAGGGCGAGGCCCAGCCCTCACCCACCTTCCCCTGCCCTCCCGAAGGGGCCTGGGTTTGGGAACGGGGCTCCTGATGTGTTCAACTCGGGGTGCTGGCACAGCTCTGCCCCTCCAGCCCTCCTCCCCTGTGTGGAACAGCTTTCCAGGCTGAGGAACCTGCTGGTTCTGCTGCTGCTGCTGCTGCCTGTAGCCTTGAAAGCTGCTGCCATTACTGATTTCCAACTTTTATCTGCTTTTTACTGAGAAATCAAAAAAGAGAAGTGAAACAAGACAGTGTGAGAGAGAAGCACATGTGTACGAGGGGAGCCCTGTGTGCCAGCAGAGATCCTCCGGGCAGAGAGCACTGGGGGAGAGCAGCCACTGCTCAGTACTGTACCCCTCATCCAAGAAGGAGCTCGAGGGGCTGGAGT
>NW_008589394.1:0-2816 GCF_000691845.1 Merops nubicus
GGCAGCCCGCAGATGCAGTAGTAGCAGTCCCCCAAGATCTTGATCCTCAGCTGGTGGTACTTCTGGAAGGGGGGGACACACACAGTGTCACCCCCTACCCATCCCCTGGGCCCCCTCCCGGCCCCTTCCATCCCTCTCCCAGGCTGACCTTGACCATGGAAGGATCTCCTCGTGCCAGAAGGGACACGAGTCATCGGATTTTCCATCCCCACCCTGCTTCCCCTCAGTGCTTGGCTGGGATCCCAGCTGCACCCTGGCTGGGGGGGGGGGGCCAGCTCTAAGGGTGGCCCCCCTGCCCCTTCCCAGGTCTACTTTTGCAACTCAGGGCGTCTCCAGCATCCTGGAGCAACAGTTTAACCTCCTCATCCCCACCCTGGGACGGAGGTTTTGCCTGGAGCTGGGCTGAGGGGGGTGGCTGAGACCTGCCCAGCTCGTGACATGCCAGGTGGGGGGCAAGGGGAAGGGGCTACTCACGGCTGCCAGCTTGTCAAAGCGGGCAAAGAGCTCGTTGAGGAGCTTCACCAGCTCCTGGGCACTGCAGGACGAGGAGAGCTGGGTGAAGCCCACGATGTCTGCGAAGAGGATGCTGCAGGGAGGGACAGGGAGAGGCTCAGCCCTGGGGGGGTCTCCTCCCCCCCACCCCTGGGTCCTCCCCTTCATGGCTCTCCTGGAGGAAAGGCTGTTTTGGGACATGGTTCCATGGCTGGAGCAAAAAGAGGCCCTGAGCTGTGGTCTGGCTGGTGGCCATCCCCTGTCACCCTTCCCTGTGGGGTCGTTGGGGTTGGAAGAGATCTTGACGATTGAGTCAAACCATCACCATACCTGACAGGTCCCCACAGCCCCGTGTCCCTCACCCCACATCTCCACGGCTTGGAAACCCCTCCAGGGGTGGGGACTCCACCACTGCCCTGGGCACAAACCTCCAGAACCCAAAGCTTGGCACCCAAAGTGCTCTTCAACCAAAGCTTTAGCTGCAAACCACCCCAACCACTCCCCTCTTCTCTACCCAGGACTGCAAACTGCACATTTCTCCCCCAAAATTGGTGGGGTTTTTTCCCCCCCACCTGAAGAATCGTGAAATCATTTTGGTTGGCAGAGCCCCTGAAGATGTTTTGAGCCCAACCCTCAGCCCAGCAGTGGCAGCTCTGGCCCCCACCTGACGTTCTCGTGGCGGTACATGTACATGGTGTTGAACTGCTGCATCTCCTTCTGGCTTGGGTCCTTCTTCATGTCCTTCAGCATCTCATCGGCCACGTGCTTGGGCAGGATGGAGAGCATCAGCCTCTCCTGGGGACAAGGAGGGGGTTGGCCACCACGTGAGGTCCCCCAGGGTGGGAATCCGTGGTGCCAAAGGACCTTCCAACCTCCCAGTCCAAGGGACAAATGGGCTGTGGACGCACCCGGGGCAAACGCCCCCTCAAATCACACAACAGAATCATAGAGGGGTTTTGGTGGAAGGAGACCTCTAAGATTGTCCAGGACTATGAGCTGAACTTGCCTCAAAACTCTTACACAAGTCCAGGCTCTGTGGAGGAGGAGCTGGTGGCTCCAGCAGAGCCCTCACTCCCCTGACCCCAACAGAGCAGGAGCATGGATCAGGTCAAACACCACGTGGACACTTTATGGGGGTATCTGCTCAAAACAACCAACCAAGACCCCACGAAACGCCCCTCACCTCATTTTGAGAAGGTTGCCATGTCTACAAGACACCTACACAACTGAGAGGCCACCCAGCAACTCAGAGGCTGCCCCAGGGGAGGACAAACCTCTGCAGAAACTCAAGACACAAAAGGATAGTGGTTGACCCACCACCTACAGACCAGGACCTCCAGGAGCTGCTGCTGGATCCAGGGGTGGTGACACCTCTTCTTTTCTCTGAGCTCTTTCCTTCCTACCTTTCTTTCATCTTCTGTCTTGGTTTCTAACCCTCTTCTGCTCATTTTTTAGCCAGCAGTGTCACGTTTGCAGCCTTAGATTGCAAGAAGGTTGTTTGCCCACGTGCCCTTGCCCTCAAGGCTGATTGATTGACCTCAGGAAAAGCCAACCAACAGTTTTGTGCCATTTTCCTGACTCCTTGTCCTGGTTCCAGCACCTCTGTGGCCCTGCCCTGCAGGGACAGCTCGTTTTGGGGGGGGTTATAAAGATCCACCCCCCTCCTCACCCACTGAGTGAGCAGAGACAAAGATCCTCAAGTCCAAGAGTTCCCCCAGCCCTGCCAGGTCCCCACTGCCCCCTGTCCCTCACCCCACATCTCCACGGCTTGGAAACCCCTCCAGGGGTGGGGAAGAGGGGACAGTGAGTCCCACACACTCCTTGGGCCACCAACTGAGCTGGGAAATTTCCTCCTGCACCCCAGATCCCTTCTGCAGCCTTAAAAATGACAGTGTGTTGGGTTGGCCGAGCTTTCATCAGCCCAAATAAACCCAGGACACGGTGCTGGGAGCCACCTCTGAGGCTGCACTGATGTCCCCAAGGTCCCTCTGAGCTGTCCCAGGGTGTCCTGCTCCCAGGGTGAGTCAGGGCTGGGTGTAGGGACCTCACTCCAAGCACATCAGGGAGGACTGAGCAGTTTAAAAGCACAGTGAGCACCCTACAACCAGACTGAGGTCCTCCAGGAGGGTCGAGCCCACTTGGGGACACCATAATACTGCTGTCCCCAGCCCTGTCCCCAGCCCCCAGCTCCTCCTGGCTCCTGTGAAGCCCAGCTCTGCCCCTGGGGCTGTGGGTTCAGCCACCACGGGTGGCCTGGAGGGACAGGGATGGATCTGGCCACCAGCACCACTCAGCCTCAGGCTCCCAGCTTTTCCTGCAGGCTC
>NW_008589395.1:0-3928 GCF_000691845.1 Merops nubicus
ACCCCCGCCTCCGCCAGCCCTGTGCTCCGGCAGGACGGACCCCGCGGCGCCCCCGGAACGCTGCCGGGCTGAACCCCGGGATGGTTCTCCCGGGATGCCGGGGAGCGAGGGAGCCGGGGGAGGGCACGGACTGAGGGGTCACAGGGTGCTGCAAGAACTGCAGGAAAATAGATGGTGGGTTTTGGGTGGGAAAACAGCTTTTTTTGCTCATCTCTTGAAATTTCCACCTTGGAAAGGATGGGAATTTGGGGCTTAGCTGTGTCAATGCACAGCTCCCTCCCCAAAATGCTGCTCTGGGAGGGAAAAAGTCACTTTCTTCCATTGTTCTCTCTGTTTTCCCATTCCTGATTTTCTTCTTTCTCTTCTTTCCATCTGTTATTTTATTTATTTTGCCTGGAATGAAGGAAAGAGAGAACCTGAGACAAGGCAGGAAACAGACAAGTTCAGGGGACTTGTTAGCAGCATCAAATACAGATTTTTCCAAACAAACTTCTTTGGAAAATCCAGGTTTTGTTTTTGAAGTTACTCATCCCACAGAAGGAGAAATAGAAAACAAACTCGTTCTCCACCAGCCGTGTGCCAGAAATGGCCAATCCATAGCCCGTGGTAAAGGGACTTTGGATTTGGCTCAGGGAAGACTTTCCTGGAAGGATGAGGGTGCTTCCCCATTTGGAGCTGCTTTGCCTTGAGTGGGGTTTAGGACAATCAGAGATCGAGCTCTTCCACACAAGATTTCATCTTCCTGTCAACCTTACAGCAAACTGAGAATGTTCCCAGGCAAGCAGGGGATCAAAAACCTTTGGTGGAAAGTGTTCACTTCTGAAAGATGTTTGATATTCTGGTTAGAAGAGCAGACACTTTCTGGAGGAGAAATCAAACAACTTTTCCAGGAAAACAATTTCCCACAGATAAGAGTTTGGGGATCGATCACAGAGGCGGAAGGGTGAGGATGAGCCTGGGAGAGCTGGAGGGTGTCATTGTCCTAGGGGAGATGATGGACCCGTTTGGGACCCGTCTCTTTCCCCATCCTACCTCCTGCTCCTCCAGCCGTGTGTCTCAGGGCTTTATAACCAGACATTATGCAAAATATTTAATCCAAGAGCCATAAATCCTGCTGCCTCTGTTACGCCCTTCTGGAGGTGAGACATGCCCGAAGCTTTGCCTGTTGCAGAACAAAAGGAAGTTCTTCCTTTCCTTTTTTTCCCTTCTCTCTCTGTTGGGAGCTCAGTGCTACAGCACAAGCACCCGTGGTCCCTGCTGCCCTCACCCTCCTGGGAAGCTCAGGGCTGTCCCTGCAGTGTCCTTGATGTCCCCGTGGCCATCAGCCGGTGGCAGGAGCGAGGTGGTTCCTCAGAGACCAAACCCCAGGAGCACAGTGCCGTACAAAACCCCGACCAAAGCCCGCTCAGGCCACGTCTCCTCACCCAGATTCCTGCTCGCTCCTTTTATTTTTTTTCCTGGCTGACACAGATGAACAAAGAGGGATCTTTGGGCCACGCTCAATTCACAAACTCCCCTTGGTGGAAGGCTGCCCGTGTCTTTTTGTGCAAATCCTTCCCGCTCAGATGCTATTTGATGTCTTCAAAGGGGCTATTCTTGTGTTGAGAAAAGAGGGCGAGCGCAGGTTTGACGAGGCTCGTCACTCAAAGCTATTTTTCACTCAGAAAAGTGCCAGTTTGAGATGAAAAAAAAAAACACATTCTGTTTTTCAGAGGCTGATATTTAGGTGACTAACTCATAAAGTCAAAGTGTTGGGGTGAATAACTCATAAAGTCACTGGGTATTGGGGTATAAATTTGGAGAGGTGAATAGGAAAACGGCTTTTATGTATCTGGGAGGGAAATAAAACTCCTTGAACCCACAAAAATGCCTGAAGAGAATCGTCTGAGCTGAGCTGGGGGCAGGCAGCGACTTGTGGTGCCTTCGTTTGGCTGCTGTGGGTCAAGGCTCCCTGGGGGAGCGATGGTGGGGCAGGGGAGGGCACGAATCTCTGCGGGGCTGCCCCTCTGTGTGTGGGGAGCACACTCATCACACCAGTCTCAGAGCTACCAACGCTTCTTGGGTTTGCAATGTGCCAGGAGGGCCCTGGTCTGAGCTGGGGGGAATTGAAGCCGCTCCACTTCCCAGGTGGTACCCAGGGGAGTGTCCCAGATCCCCGAATCCTGAGCCCAGAAAGGATTGAGAACTTCCCTTCTTCTGAACACCTACTATAAAATTTCCCCTTGGAGCAAATAGAGACATAAATAATGGCACAAATGCCTCCACAGGGGTGGCTGTGGGGTCCCAGGAGGTGTCAGGCTCACTGGCTCGGACAGTCCCCGAGGGAGCTCCTGTGGCTGATGCTGCAGGATGCACCTGGGATGGTTCCAGGGATGGGGCATCAACCACCTCTCTGGGCAACCTGGGCCAGGGGCTCACCACCCTCAGCAGCAACAATTTCTTCCTTCCCTCTGGTCTAAATCTTATTCTAGTTTCAAACCACCCCCTCTTGTCCTGTCCCACCAGACCCTGCTAAAAACTCTGTCCCCAGCTTCCCGATAGACCTCCTTGGAGTCCTGGAACACCATAAATCCCCTCCTTGCATTGGGGATGACACCCCTGAAGCTGGGGAGCAGGGAGAGGGTTTTTCACCTGCTTTCTCACCGTGTGGGAGAGGGGAAAGCTGCTGTCCCCCCCCGAAGGAAGGCGCTGGCAGGAAGCAGAGCCCTCCCTGCCCGCAGCGCCGCAGGGCTGCTGCACCCCACTTCTGAGAAGTGCCTCCTGGGGGGGCCTCTTCCAAGAAAATCGGGACCTCGTTCTGCAGAAGCGGCTGTGCAGCGAACACTCATCCCACGGCAGCTCCAGAACAAGCCTGGGAACAAGCTGAGCCCTCCAGAACATCCCAGGCCTCCAGAAGGGCTGGGGTAAGACCCGCGTGGAAGGAGCCCAGGAGCCAGCCCAGTGTGCCCAGCCAGCCCTGCCCTCGGCCCTGGCCTGTTTGTCCCCTGGAGGGGACATTATCTGGGGACCCAAACCCGTGGGTTTGCTAGGATCTGTGCTGGGGCCACCCGAGCTTGTAGCTGGGGGGAATCAGCTTTTCCATCAGAAATTCCCAGATACAGACTTGTCATTCAAGAATAGATAATCTTTTTAAAAACAGGTTTCCTGTTAAAAATTAAACTGTAAGGAAAAAATTAAATTACAGGGGAAAAAAAATCCAGGTGGATCAAAATACTTTTAATTCCAATTTCACCTTTAAAAATTATTTTATCTGTCCATAAAATGGAAAGTTCCAAAAAGCTACTTTTGAAGTAGAAATGAACATAGAGTGGTCACGTTATTGGTGCTATTGAAACACATGAGCCTTGACACTTGACAAAAAACTTTATTTCACTCCTTCCACCTGAGATTTGAACCATCTGTCCCCAAACCATGCAGGTGGGAATGTCACCTCCCAAACTGCTGCTCCGAGCCAAGGCTGGAACACAGAGATCTCCACAGCCAACCACATCTCCCCGACCTGCTCAGGGGTGGCCTGGGCCATGCTTTGGGGTCCAGCACCAGGGTGAAGGTTTGGATCCAGCATCTGAGTGATGTTTTGGGGTCCTGTATCTGAGTGATGGGTTGAGGTCCTGCATCTGGGTGAAGGTTTGGATCCAGCATCTGTGTGATGGTTTTGTGTCCTCTCTCTGGGTGATGCTTTGGGTCCAGCATCCTTATGGAGGTTTGAGGCCTCTGTCTAGAAGACGTTTGGGTCCAGAATTGGGGTGCTGGTTTGGGTCCAGCACCCTGACACCCGCTCTGCTCCTCCAAGGGCTCTGGGGACCCTCTCCCTGCTGGCAGACCGGGATGTTGGGGTGTGACAGAGCTGGGCTGGGGGCTGCTGGGGTCACTAGCTCAGCACCTGGCTGTGCCCATCTGTAAAATGGGGTCAGCGACTCTGTCCTGC
>NW_008589396.1:0-15516 GCF_000691845.1 Merops nubicus
AGCCCAGGGTCTGGTTGGCTTTCTGGCAGTTAATGTTTGCCAATTCAACTGGTTCCTCTGCTGTAACATTTGCAACCCATGCAATCTCTTCCCCTTGAGTACGAGCAGTGCATGGCTTCTCCACCCCACGCTTCTCACATGCAGATAGCCCCTGCACCCCTCCCAGGGATGTCCTGGCCTGTTTGCTCTCCATGTGCACCCATAAGGGTCCATGGGTGCCATTTATCTCACCTGTGACCAGCCATCCCACCCTTCCCCTTCTGTGATGCCCACCCACCCCAACACATCAGAGATTGGTCTGGATTCATCAAGGAGCCACAGGGAGATGACAAGCCCAGAGAAACCCATTTCCCAGAGATAATGTTGCATTTTCAGAGTGCATGTAGTCAAATATGACCAAATGTTCCCCTCCCTGAAGCCATCAAAGCACCAATGACTCTGTAATATTTAATGGCTTGTTTTGCTCCCTAAATGATACAATGAAAAGGATTATTAATGTTAATAGCATTCTTATCATATTTTAATAGCATCATGTATAACCGAAATGTCATCTCAGCACATATTTTTCTTGCTCTCACCCAGGGCGCAGAGTAATCACACTCCAGAGATGTGGTGAAGGAAGAGACATTGGGCAACGGGGTGGAAAGGGGGGCTGGGGCCAGAGGCTGGGCTGGACTCAGCTGGCTGGAGAGAGGATATGTAAAGCCATGCAGAGAACCAACTGCTCGCCTGAAGGGAGGGGAAGGAGGGAAACCAAAGGGTTACAAGGGGTGAGATGGGCACAGGAAGGGGGCATGGGATGGGCACAGGTAGGGTGCACAAGGTAGCTCCAGTCAGGCCCCAGGGCATGCACAGAGAGCCTGGGCACTGAAGGGGTCACTCTACCGAGGGTGTGGAATTGGCCACTGCAGTCACCAAGTCCAGCTGATCGCTCAGGCCCAGAAAGGGCTGGATATCCCAGATGAGGGGGGTCAGGCCATCACAACCCCAGCAACAGGGCAGAATGCTCCAGGACCTACCAAACCTGCTACCTGTACCACTTCTTTTCCTGACACTCTGGGCTCCGTCAAGAGCAACTGTCAGTGGAACACTCTAATTTCCAGAGCATCATTTCGTAGTCCAGTGAGCATTTGCCTTTTTTTTTCTTTCCCTCCCCTTCAATCCATCTCACAGATGAGTTTAACTAGGCTGAAAACCCATATTTTTCATGTGGGGTTTGGTTTCCCTTGCATTCAGCTCTCATCTTCTTGCCAGGCAGGGACTGTGGTGGCCGGCGGCTGAGTGCACAGGGGCCCCTTCAAGTAGAGCCAAGCTGAAGGACAACCTCATTCCATTTTCCCAATCCCCAACACAAGTCACTGCAGTTCCACAAAGGAAAAAGAAGATCCAGAAAGATTCAAGGAGCAGCCATGAATTGCCAAAGCTTCCAAAAAGCTCAGCAAGTGTGAAAGTTTGTGCTGTGGTACGTGTGAGTATAGGTCTTCCTCATTGTCCTGTGGTGAGGTGTTGTGCACAGCCTGACCTCTGCACTTTTCATAGAATCATAGAATCCCAGACTGGTTTGGGTGGGAAAGGACCTTTTAAGGTCATCTAGTCCAACCCCCCTGCACTGGGCAAGGACATCTGCAACGAGAGAGGTTGCTCAGAGCCCCTGGAATGGTTCCAGGGATGGGGCATCGACCACCTCTCTGGGCAGCCTGGGCCAGGAGCTCACCACCCTCAACATCAAAAACCTCTTCCTTCTCTCTAGTCTAAATCTTCCTCTTTTAGTTTAAAGCCATCACCTCTTATCCTGTCTCAACAGGCCCTACTCAAAATTCTGTCCCCAGCTTTCTTCTAGGTCCCCTTTAAGTACTGGAAGACCTCAATAAAGAGTGTGCTGCAACCTGCCTTCATTGTCACTTACCCACACACTCTTACTCCTCATCCTCTCCCACAGACAGGAAGATGCTGCTTGTGTGCAACCAACCACACGTGCTTCTGCACTCGGGACCTCAGGGCCTGGGAGCATCCTCCAGAGATGCGCTCACACATGCGCAGCCACCCCTCCCTGAGCCAGCCTGCTTCTGTGCTAGGAGATGAAAGGGGGCAGCTCGACTCTGACCTGCTCATATTTCACTAAAATGTTATTTTAACACTTAAAAGGGTAGAAAATACCAGCAGTGGCTCTTCATTTATCAGATCGATGCAAGGGGAGCAGGGCACGCATGCTCTCCACGTTAATGAGCCCAGGAGCTGCCTCGCAGCTTTCCCGGCACTGCCCTGGCACTCGGGCTGCTGGGCAACGGGAGCAGGGGTAGATAGACACCCTCTTTTCCCCTGTAGAGAAGGCTGTGGGTGCCTAGTGATGCCCACAGTGTCTGGAGGACCTGAGCAAGGAAGGGACCCACCAAGAGGACAGCAGTGGTGGAGACCTGATGGAGGTCCTGAGCCTCCAGCCTGCAGCAAACACACCAGGAATGTGGAACAAACAGCACAGTCTGGATTCGCCCTCCTGCTCCTATGGTCACAACTGATTGCTGGAGCCAGGGACTCAAGGGACCTGCTGCCTGGGCTGGGAAGGTGTTGATTCTCCTTCCCTGATGGGAAGAGTCCTACCAGCCAACCCTGCCAGAGAATGCACCATGGGACTGAAGTTGAGTTTATCTCCCAGGATTCTGGTTATATCCTTGCAGCTGCTTGACTTCCCTCTGTGCTAGTATCTGAAGTTTGGTTCCTCAATGCCTCAGAGCTGCTGTAGAGATGCTTTCATGACGAGACCCCTTCATTCCTCCTCGCTACCCCGCTCCATGTGACACCACCTCCCCGTGTCCTACACGGATGCCTGTGGAGGAAGGACAGATGTTGGGTGTATTTCTGCAGGACAGAGCAATGTGATGACTCTGCTCAGGAGAGAGATCCAGAAAGGTGCCACATGGACAGGGTCAGGTAGTGCTCTCCTCCAGGCAGCCTCAGAGATGGAGACACTCACCCTACCCTGCAAATCCAGAGTCACTGCAGGAGTTTTGTCCACCATTGTAGCAATAAATCTGCATCTCCACTGGGAAATCTTCACTCGTGAACTTACTGGTACCTCTGTGTCCACAAGGTGCTCTAAACACCTTCAAAGCTTAGGGCTTAGGACAAAGGACAGTTATGAAGATCTGGCAGTGTTGAGGGAACTACAGGCTCCAGTGTGAGGTTCCCTTGTTTAACCAACTGTGAGGGACTCACAGGTACTTTCCAGGGTGAAAGCAATATTTTGCTGGAGTTGAATTTTTCACAGCCCTCAGGGTACTTGCAAAAATGGCTCAGAGTCCCAAAGTTCTCATGGTTTTAGGACAATTATTTTACTCATTACTTTTTCTCCTCTGATGTAGAAGGCACACAAAGGTCAGGCCTCTTGTGAGCACAGCGAACAGCTCCCATTGCCAACAGGCTCCTTGCACAAAGAGTTGCTCTGCAGACACCCAGATGGGCACATCTGCACCAAGCCCAACCTGCCCTTAAGCAGACCTGCACTGGGGATGGGATTATCTGGGTGTCTGCAGTGCCCTGGACCACCAACCCCATGGCTGTGAAACTGTAAGAGCTGCCATGTCATGTTGGCTTTCGTGAAGGACATAGAGTGACACAGAAGAAAAAAACCACCTTTTTATGTGAAATATTCAGCAATGTTTTCAGTGGCTGTTGGGTCTCAGTGTCATCCCCATATTGCATCTCAAAGCAAAATCACCCCATCAATACTGTTCACATAACACAGAATCATAGAACTGTTTTTGTTGGAAGAGACCTTTCAGATCATTGGGTCCAACTGTTCCCCTAGCAATGCCAGGCCCCCACTGACCTGTGTGCCTCAACATCACATCTCCATGGCTTGGAAACCCTTCCAGGGATGGGGACTCCACCACTGCCCTGGGCAGCCTGGCACAGCCCTGGACAACCCTTGCACAACAGAAATTGTTCCTCATGTCCGACCTAAACCTCCCCTGGTACAACTTGAAGCCACTTCCTCTTGTCATGTCACTTACTCTCTGGGAGAAGAGCCCAACCCCCACCTGGCTCCAGCCTCCTGTCAGGGAGCTGTGGAGAGCCAGAAGGTCTCCCCTGAGCCTCCTTTGCTCCAGGTTCAGCACCCCCAGGGCCCTCAGTTGCTCCTCACCAGACTTGGGCTCTAGACCCTTTCCCAGCTCCGTTGCCCTTCTTGCATTGAATTACATAGGCAATGCATTGTGAGTAGTGTCATGTGAAATATTTTCTCTCAATTTAGCTGAAAAAAATCCTTTTTTTTATTTTTTTTTTTCAGAAAGCCAGGAAAAAAAATATTTTAAAACAGAAAGAAGAGCAATATTACTAAGCAGTATTCAGTGACATAAGTAAGACACACAACTCTCCTAAATAACACATTCTTGAAATTTGCAGATGAAACTAGATTGGAGAAGAGATCAAAATACCGAGGAGGATAGAGGACGCACCGAGTGGGTCCTGCTGAGACTGCAGGCAGTCGGAGGCAGAATGTGATCCACTTGGCAAAACACAGCCAGGCCATTTAGGAGAAAATGATCCAAATCAGGGGCTGAGTCACTGGGAGGGGGAGCCCCGTGGTGCCGCGAGGCTGAGCAAGACTTATCGCAGCTATTGAGGGGGTCTTGCCACACCACCGTGTCCTTTTCGCACCATCCATTCAGTGTTTTCAGAGGATCAGAGTCTGAATGGAAAATCTTTCTGCTCTTCGCAGAGTATTTTAATCCAGGTTGGCTCCCCACGAGCCCTGGAGATGCTGCTGCCCCATGGGAGGGTGGCAACTGCTTGCGGGAAGATAAGATGGGATGAATGCCTAACCAGGAGCTTTGCTAAGTATGCACGGCCCAAAATATAGAATCATAGAATTGTAGATTGGTTAGGCTGGAAGAGACCTTGAAGATCATCGAGTCCAAGCACTAACCCAGCACTGCCAGGTCCCCATTGACCCATGTACCTCAGCACCATATCTCCACAGCTTGGAAACCCTTCCAGGGATGGAGACTCCACCACTGCCCTGGGCAGCCTGGCACAGGTCTGGACAACCCTTGCACAGAAGAAATTGTTCCTTAGGTCCAACCTCAACCTCCTCTGGGGCAACTTGAGGCCATTTCCTCTTGTCCTATTGCTTGTTCCCTTGGAGAAGAGCCTGACCCCCATCTGGCTCCAGCCTCCTGTCAGGGAGCTGTGGAGAGCCAGAAGGTCTCCCCTGAGCCTCCTTTGCTCCATGCTCAGCACCCCCAGGTCCCTCAGCTGCTCCTCACCCCACTTGGACTCTAGACCCTTCCCTATCTTTGTTGCACTTCTCTGGCCATGCTTCAGTCCCTCAAGGTCCTTCTGGTAGTGAGGGGCCCAAAACTGAACCCAGGATTCGAGGTGTGGCCTCCCAAGTGCCGAGTGCAGAGGAGCGATCCCTGCCCTGGTCGTGCTGGCCACACCAGTGCTGTTCCAAGCCAGGGTGCTGTTGACTTTCTTGGCCACCTGGACACACCGCTGTAGCCTCTCTCCCAGTGCCCTGGTTTCCCAGCACCATGCCAGAGCTCTGGGTGCAGAGCAGCAGTCCCAGCTGCTCGGCCATTGCATGCCCAGCCTGGCAGCAGGCAGGCTGCACACAACCCGCACCTCCTCACCAGAACCATGTACGCTGTTGCTGGACCCGCTGGTTGCTGCTCGGCCTTGGTGCCCCTCAAGAGTCTCTGGCTGGCCCTTCTCAAGTGGGGATTTCCTGCAGCAAACTGCCACAGCAGCAAGCAACAGGGGCTGCATGCGGTGGAGACCTGGACCGGCAATGGGAGCTCTTCCCAAAAAGCAGCTCTGACATGATGAGTGTTACAGATGCATCACTCACTCCATAGGCATATGGCAAGTCATTCACTAAATAAAAAAATTAAATTACCCAAGACTATAAAACAGTCAATTTAGAGTGATATCCTGACTGTAATAGGGCAATAGCATTTCACTTACTGCTACAACAGCAATCTTGCAAAGGAACGGAGCTTTCAGGGCGGGGGGGTGGAATGGGTTACCCCAAAGACATGTGTTTTTAGGGGGAGGGGTGAGGCTGCCACAACCAGGAGGGGGTTCCTGGGCTCCCATCCCTCAGTGAGGGCTGCTGTGGTAGTCCCTTGTCTCAGCCCCACTGCTCTCAGGTTGCAGGCTCACCACAGGCGCTCTGGTCTTGATGACGTGGCGCATTAATGTCACATTAGCTTAATGGGCAGTTTTCTCATTTGCAGGTTCCACATCCTCATTTTCCAGACGCAGATAAGATGTTTGTGCCACGGACAGCGTTACCTATCAGCATGATACGGGGCTGCTTTTCCCTCCCCGTGGCAGAGTGTGGAAAATGGAAGAATACTTTATAATCTGGTTATCTCTACCCTGCACATCTTAGAGCTGCCCCACTTTTTTTTTTTCGTAGCTGCTGATTCTACTCATGGAAATGGCTTGAAGCCTGGCCTGGATGGGAGGGAAGGGAAGTCTTAGGGCTTTCTCAAGACCTTGTTTCTTCAGAAACATTGTTCCTCCAGGGTCCCACTGCAGCATCCCTGCAGGAGCCACCTCTCTGGAGATGTGGAGGCAACAAACACCAGGCTTGAGCATTTAGCGATGAAGTCCTTGGAGTGATGGACCAGAAAGCTGTTTAAGAAGAGACGTGGAGAAGGGAGCTGTGAAGTGGTCGATGCCCCACCCCAGGAAATATTCCAGGTCAGGTGGCTGGGGCTCGAACAACCTGGTCTAGTTGAAAATATCCTTGCTTACTGCATGGGGATTGGAGTAGATGTGCTTTAAAGATACCTTCCAATCCATTCTATGATTCTGTGATCATCTCTGAGGCACAACAAGCTGGGGAGAAGGGAGCAGAGAGGAGCTTAGGCCATCCTTTAATGCTGTGAAGCAGTCATCAGTCTTAACTGTCTATCTTCAGCCCTCTTCTCCTTCCAACCAGACCACCTCAGCAGTTCAGCTTCATCCCCACTGCAGGGCTGCAGGAACCATGCACCAGTGCTGTGGGTTATCTGGGGAAGCCACATCAACAGCAGGCAGGAGAGCATCAGATCCTTGAGCACAGACCTGGAGCATACTGCTCTGCCTCTGGTCAGACCTGCTCGCCCTGCCTCGTGTCACCAGCCCGGTGGTTGTTCATCACATTCCTTTCTTGGCCCTTTGGGCTGTGTGTCTACCTTCATGGCCTCCAGCGGCTGACATGAGCCTCACCAGGTGCTCGCAGAGCCACCCCTGGGCTCCTCTCCTCAGCTGCTTGTCTTGCAGGGTGCAGGCAGGAGTCGTGGGCAGAGCACAGGCAGCCTCTCTCACAACTTTTTTATATGGCAAAGGACAACTACAGGTGTCCTGTGAATGCAGGTGTAACCTAGGATGGTTGCAGAAGATCTCTTCCCAGCAGTGTCCTCCAGTTCTGGCTCCTTCTGCCCTATGTGTGCTGGCTTTCAAGTGGGTTCTGCCAAGCAGGTGGCTTGGGGAGGGGACAGGAGAGACGTGCTGGTTCTGCAGTGCTCCTGGGAGTTAGTTACCTCAGGGTAAGTGATTTGGAAACCGGTTGGCCTGGTCACACCGAATTTCTCTGAAGGAAGTTTTCAAAGCACAGGAACTGAAGACGCTGCTTGCCACCCCACCCCTCTGCCTGATTTCCCAGAGGGCTGGCAGGCTTGGACTATGCCAGTGAAGTGGCCACTTCTGACATACTCACTCACACATACAGAGACCTGATGGGTACAAGCTCCAGAGCTTCCCAGGAGCAATGTGAGAGATGTTCCTGTTGGCTGTGGGGGTTCTGCTTGACAGGCTCAAGCAACACTGTGTTCAGGTGTTCATCCCACCAGGCTGATGTCATTTCACCACTACTGTCCCTTCACGGTGATTTTTACATATTTTGAGTTTCCCAGGTGATGCCCATTCTCTGATTTGCTTTACCCACCCTGCAAGCTCTCGTTACCCAAGCACAACGAATATTTCAGTGCTGATGCAGGAGCTCTCGGGCTATCTCTTGCCATGTACCCTGTTTGCTTATGCTGTGAAAATCCTCATGAAATCCTCATGGAGGACATTCAGCAATTGAGGTAGCTCTCTTTCAGGGTTCTGGCATCTTCACGTGGACTAGGCTAAGGGGTAAACTTTGCACCCAAGTATTTTCTTGTCACCTAACTGACAGCAATAGCCGCTAACCAAGACATCTTGCTGTCTCCTGTAGGAAAGGACTGAAAGATGACATTAATATTCCCTCTGAAGTGTAATCCTTGTGATTTTTCCAGACTTAAGAGCACTCTGGAAGGAGCACCTATCCCCACATTAGATTTCCCCGAATGCTACTTAGCAGGGACATGAAAGCCAGCTCAGTCTGCAGCCCATCAGTGCTCCATGCTGCATCACTCAGCTTTGCAGGGGTGAAGACATAGGTCAGTGGGTTGTTATTGCTGTAAACCATGAAGGATCGTGTGGCAGAGGAAGTCACAACGTTTATCAGTTACAGTTTGCTTCAGAGGGAGAAACTCCAGCTTCTCCAACTCTGTCTTTCATTCTTCTCAACCAATGCTAGTGCTGCTGACCCTTGGCCAATAACTCTTAGATCAGCTTCCTGTCATGTGTGCAAGGTTTTCTTTTCTCCTACAACCTGTATCCATGCTGAGCTCCCATTAACATCTGGAGAGGAGCTGGCTTAACACTTCAGAGCCTTATTTCCACCCCATCCCAGGACACACGTCACTGCCCCGTGGTTCTTCACTGGCACCACCACATGCAGGTTGTCCTGGCAGACACCCATTGTGCCCTACCCTGGATGCTCCCTCAATAAACCTGCTCCCTTGTTGGGTCAAGCACAACCAAAGCTCATACATGGCAGTGCTGTAGCATGGGAGCACCATAGAAAAGACCAGGAGGGTTCTGTCCACCCTCATCCTGACTCTTGCCCTTCCCTGAGAGGGAGATGGAAGGGAGATAGGATAATGACTGGTTTGGGTGGGAAGGGACCTTTCAAGGTCTAGTTCCAATCCCTCTGCACTGAGCAGGGACATCAGCAAATGGAGCAGGTTTCTCAGAGCCCCAGCCAGACCAGACTTGAAGCCTTCCAGGGATGGGGCATCAACCACCTCTCTGGGCAACCTGGGACAGGCTCTCACCAGCCCCACAGTGAAGAATTTCTTCCTTACATGTAACCTAAATCTCCATCTTTCAGTTTAAAACCATCACCCCTGTTCCTGTTGCAACAGGCCCTGCTCAAAATCCCTCCTCACCTTTCTTGTAGGTCCTCTTGAAGTCCTGGCAGGCCACCAGAAGGTCTCTGGGGAGCCTCATCCAGGCTGCCCAAGCCCAACTCTCTCCTGCTGGGCTCCCAGCAGAAGGATTCCCCCCTCAGGTCATTGCTGGGGCTCTTCTGGCCTCACTCCAGCAGGTCCCTGTCTCTGCTGTGCTGAGGACTCCAGAGCTGCCCCAGCACTGCAGGGGGGTCTCCCCAGAGCGGGGCAGAGGGACAGGATCCCCTCCCTGCCCTGCTGCCCACACTGCTGTGGGTGAAGCTCAGGCTGCCAGGAGCTCCTGGCCAGCTCCTCACTCCCAGCACCCCCAGGTCCTGCAGGGCCAGGAGGCCTGTATCTGTGTCCCACACACAAACCTAATCCTTTGGCACCAGTCTGTGGGCTTGTGGGACCACCCTGCCCTTGCTGGTGGGACATGGGGACTTGCCTGGTTTCAGAAATGCACCGTAGCTTTTGCTGGATGTCTTTGTATGGACCCACGTGTGTTAGCCCAGGGACATCTGCAGGAGCATTTCTTTGTCCAGCTCTTCCAGGTGGCAGTTTGGGGCACTTCTGACCGTGGTCAAGCCCCAAGATTAAAGCCCTTGGATCCTGACTCACCGCAGCAGTTACGTAAACTTTGAATTTCCAATTCAGCCATTCTCCAGAAGAAGCTTTGGCTGATTTGGGAGCATCTCCAGGGCTTTGAATGCTCCTTTGCATGGCAGATGAATGGCTGGGGCTCCCTGCAGGGCCAGGCAGATCCTCATCCTCCTGGGGATGAGCTATCTCACCGCAGTCACCCAGTGCTCCTGCAACACTGATGCCACCTGCGGTGGTTTTATCTGCCACATATCCCCTGAAATTTCAGGTTTAATCTGCTGTAAACTCCTCGGCACAATTGGTCCCTTCAAAATAATGCCATGTTTTGATGGGTTAGTGACAAGGACATCTAATCCTGCAAGATGATCCTTCCGTTCGTTCAACTGGTGTCCCTTTCATGTCAAAATCTTCCAGCCACTGAGTAAGACCTCAAATGCTGCTGTTAAATTGTCAGTCCACCGCCCTCCCAAACAGGCCAAACACATTGCACGGGTGTTTTTTTCCCCAGGGGTGAATCTCATCCTTTCTCCCTCACTTGTGCATGCAAAAGGAGTTGGGGTTGTTATTTCTGATGAACTTCAAGGAGCCTCTCACCAGAGAAATAACATTTCTGTTGGTTTATTTATGTATTGATCTGCTCCTTCCCAAAGTAAAGGGAGAAAAGAGAAAAAGAAAAAGAAAAAAAAAAAAAAAAGAAAAAAAAGTTTATCTACCTGTCAAAATTTGAAAAAAAAAAAAAAAAAGAAAAGCCAGAAGAGAGGGAGATGAAGAAGTAGGAGGGGGTGGGAGGCCAGGGTGATGAGTACTAGCTCAATCTGAGCTGTCACGGTTTAAATCAAAGGTTTCTACAAAAGGAGACCAAATCTTTTCAAATTTGTCCTTAGCCCTTTCCTCTGAAGCTCTAGCCCCCGCTCGCCAGCGGGCCAGAAAAGCCGCAGCGTGGAAGCATCTGTATCCAAAGGCCGAGTGCCCTTCTGTCTAGTGATATAAGCTTTTTAGCAACAAGAGCTGTGACAGAGAAACAAGCTTCCTGGGAGTGGAAGTGGATGTCTCACCGCTGCCAAAGTGAGGGGTGGGGGCTGACCCCGCTGACCTGCAGCCAGTGACTGTGCTCCCTGATTTGCCAAGGCTGGTTGAGCCAGGAGATGTGGCTGTGTTGACTTTGCTTAATTGCAAATGGATTTCAACCCACCCTCTCCAAAGGATCTGATTTCTCCTGGCAGCCTCACCACCAAGCCATGTTCTGTTCCAGTAATGCCTTGTGCTTTCCAAAGCACAGGTCTCTCGGAGATCCCAGAACCTGCTGGGATGATGGGCTACCCCCCCAGCACCTCCTCCAAGCTCCTCCAGCTCTTGATGGCAAACAGGGTCACCCCTTCAACGCAGATTCAGAGCTCACAACTTTCTGCCTGCACCTTCTCACCGCCCTGTGTGATGCTGCTATTGACATCAGGGTGCTGAAGCTCTGCCAGTCATGCCAGGGACACCTTCAACAGATCCCACAAACCTATGGGGTGGTCCAATACCTGCCATGCTGTGCTGGATTTGGCAGGGGTAGAGTTAATTTTCCTCACAGTAGCTGGTGTGGGGCCATGGTTTGAATTTGTGCTGGAAACAGTGTTGATAGCACAGAGATGTTTTTGTTATTGTTGAACAGTGCTCACACAGAGTCAAGGCCTTTTCTGCTCCTCACCCCACCAGTGGGTAGGTTGGGGGTGCACAAGGAGTTGGGAGGGGACACGGGACATCTGACTCCAGCTGACCAAAGGGATATTCCAGGCTATATGGTGTCATGCCATGCTCAATATATAAAGCTAGGGGAAGAAGATGGAAAGGAATGTTTGGAGTGATGATGCTTGTTTTCCCAAATCATGTGATGGTGCCTGGCTGCCCTAGAGCTGGCTGAACACCTACCTGCCGATGGGAAGTGCTGAATGAATTCCTTGTTTTGATTTGCTTGCGTACGCAGCTTTTGCTTTACCTATCAAGCTGTCTTTTTCTCAACCCACAAGTTTTCTCACTTTTATCTTTCCAATTCTCTCCCCCACCCCACCAGGGGGGAGTGAGCAAGTGGCTTCGTGAAGCTACATTGCCAGCTGGGGTTACACCACTACACAGGTTCCTGGCCCCATCATCCCCTGCCACGTGGCCACACAACTCTGCCACATCAAGGGCTGGCACAGTCTTCCAGTCGTGTGCCCACTGCCCGGTCCCAGGTTCACCGAAGACTGGTGACCTTCCCCCGGAGCAAAACCCTCCCCACGGGGTGACAAGGGCAATCAGCCCCGTGTTCAGCCCACGCACACCAAGCCAGGGAGCAACCTCAGCCCGGGCTGCAGCCGTTCCATGCCCCATTCCAGTTCCCTTCCCAGTTTCCAGGCTGCCCACACTTTATCTGCAGCAAGGTCGACCGCTGCACACCACAGACCAAGTGCCTTTGAGTGGAGGAGGTCGGATGTTTATTCACCTAGGGCAGACTCCAGATACCAAGGGGCTGATAACAAACACAAAAAGCAGATAGGATCTCAGAGATTGCTGCACCAGGAGGCATAGCCGCTGTGTAATGTGCTGCCTTCATGAATATGCAGCTCCATTGTGCAGCTCTGGCTGGGACAAGGGGACATATTTTAATGCTGATCTCAACCCAGTCCTTGTCCAGAAAAACCCAGCCTGGGGAAATAATCTCAGAGAGATGCCCATCCACCCATCCAAACCACAGCAGATCTAGCCCTGAGACCCACGTGCTCCTCCCTGCAAAGCATGGACCCTGTCTCCTGCTGCTCATCTCCGGAGTGATGCTGGGGGGGTCACAGGTATCAAGGGTCTTGGAGTCACAGCCTGGAAGGGACAGTGTCACCAAGATCCAGCAGGAAGACCACGGGACACACTGTCACAAAATCTGTCCTTTGCAGCAAGATTTCACCAGACTTCAGACTTTGCTGTGCATGGGCTGATTTCTCCATGCCTGGGTGTTGACTCAGCAGGGGCTTTTAGGTCAAGGAAAAATTTGCAGGGCAAAGATTAGGATGTGGCAGGTTCTGGAAGATGGAGAGGGCCTTAATTAAGCACAAGAAGCAGTCCCATAGGCAGCAGCAGGAGACGGTTCACCCACACAGACCTTCAACAACAACAACATTGGCTGTAGCTAAACCACCATGGGTGCCCAGGAGGATCCCACCCCACAGCCCTTCTCGGTGGCTCTGCGGCACTAGGGACATGGCCGAGTGGACATGCTTGCCATGAAACCACGTTGCCCACAAGGTCAGCCCTGCCCTGAGCTCTGGCATGCCACAAGCCCCGCCGGAGGCACCCGCCTCACCATGCTGCTGCTCGCCAGTGATTTGCACCAGCGAGCCTGTTGGCTGGGAGCTGGGAATGAAGTATTTGTGAAATTAATTAAGACAACAGAGGCTCGAAAAAAAGGAAAGTTAATTAGTCACGGCAATCAGTTAGATTTGATCCAAAAGAACAAACAAAGAGTTAGAAGCGTGTCACTGGCGGGCTGCTTCTCTGGAAAAGGGATTACGCGGAGATTTCCACCAAAGGGAATGGCTTTGTGCTGCTACTCCTTATGTAATTGGGGATTTAGAAGCGGCACAAAGAGTCATTACCACAAAATTTCTTTGTCAGAGAAAAAAGTTGACATTTATGAAGCACAGGAGGGAGCAGCAAAACAAGACGAATCAATAGGCGCAAACGTGGGAAGGGGGCTGCCCTGTGTGATGGGGCCTGGCGCTGGGAGGGCTGCAGGGGGTTAATGGAGAGGAAGAGGAGGAGGAGGAAGAGTGATAGTGGTGGGGGCTTCAGCAGGCAACCGCAGGGGTATGGAAAATGAGATGAGCTGCAACAGCACCAGGAGGAAACCGTGGTATGAAAGCCATCAGTCGAGGTGCAAAACTGAGTGGGAGATGGCAAAGCCGTGTTTGGGTAGGGGACAATGGGGTGGCAGCAGGGCTGGCCCCCAGGGAGGCTGGGAACCAGGAGAGGGGCAATGGGGAAACTGTGCCCAGGAGAGCTGCTGGCAGCAAATCCAGGGTTTTCTGCTTGAGCTCCCTCTGTTATCTCTGTTTTCTCCTCCACAGTTAACAATTTTAATTATTTACTCTGACTCCAGCAGCTCCATTTCCCTCTGAAGTTGCCTGCTTGTTGCTAAGGCTCACCCTGGACCTGCTGTGCCAGTGCTGAGAGCTGGCATCGGAGTCCCCAAGGTGGCTCCAACAGGCTCTGAGCACAGCACCCCACTGCTGCCATGACACCTCTGCCCCATGGCAAAGCACAGCCCCAGGAAGGGGCTAAGAGAAGACTTCAGGGACTCCTGGGACTTCCATCAGGATGGCCTCTGAAGCTGGAGTGAGCGCCCACAGGGGTGCCACAGATGTGAGGTGCCCCCAGCTTGTCCAAGACACAATCATGCGCACACTGAGCTGCTTCCCAGCCCTCCACAGGCACCCAGCCCTGCTTCTGCATCCCCTGCCATGCCTAGGCATGTGTCCAGGGCACCTCCGTGCTCTGGCTGCTGCCCTGAACCCACCCATGGCCACAGGCACTCATCTGCAGCTGCTGGTCCCCCAAAATATTGCATCCCTCCTGCTGATGCTCCAAACCTCCCCAGCTCAGCAGAGCCCCAAAAGTCTTTCTGTATGAGGAGCATGGTTGCTGCTGCACTGGGGACAACAGGCTCAGAGGTTGTCCCCTGGTGAGGAGGTTACAGCAGAGTAGCCTCAAATCTATCAGCATCGCAGCTTTTGGGGGAGGTCTGGCTCGTTGGGTACGCATTGTTGGAAAGCCTTCCCACCCACTCAGGGGCTGCCAGCACTGCCCTTGGGATGAAGACATGGTACTCAAGGGTGGGGGTGTCCACTGGGGTTGTGCCCTACTCCAGGGGTACACCCTGGAGGTGCTGTCAGCTGGAGACAGGCTGGCTGTCACCTCCAGAGGCCCAGATCCAGCACCAGCACTTGAGCCATTCCCACTGCAGGTCCAGAGCCATCACCCATCTGCCAGCATCAATCCTATATCAGGAAGGTTCTGTCGGGAAATAAATAAATAACCCAAACCCTACACCCAAGCTTCACCGTGTTCTATCCTCTCCTCCAAATGGGTTAGGTGCTGGTGGGAGACCTGGCAAACTCACTGCAACACCCAAGCCACTGTGGGGCTGAACTTGGCCTTGGACAGGTTGGGGTACCCCTGGACCCCCACCATTGGGGTGGGAGCCCCGGGACCCCCTGCCTCTCTTGTTTTATGGAGCAGTCTCTTCTCCTGAGATGTATGACAAATGCACACTGGGACTGGCACCAGGCAGATGAGGGATGGGGACCCATCACTCACTTCTGACTCCATGGCCCTGTTGCCCATTTATCTTTAAAGCACTGAATTTGACATCACTTTCAATGACCGGGAGGAGCAAGGCAGGACCCCACGTTCTCCAGTGACCCCTCTGGACAAACTGCGAAGTCATACCACAACCAAGTCCCTATTTAAACACCACCAGCCCCACCCCACCCCCCACCTCCCCCACACCCTGTGTCCCAGAGACACCTAGTCCCATCTACCCAGGAGAACATCTCCATCATGTATCTGGAGACCTATGCTCAAAGCCTCTTTTCTGTAGGGACAAATACACCACCAGGTCCCTTACCAGGCTCCCAGCACTTTGCTTTGG
>NW_008589396.1:15719-29691 GCF_000691845.1 Merops nubicus
CACAAACACCGGACTTGTCGCACCGTGCTCAGCCATGGCTGCGTCCCAATGCTCACCACTGGCTCTGGAGGGATGGTCCTGGATGCTCAGCGTTGCTGGGGGGAGAAAGGTCTGGAGACTTCTGCAAAGATCTGCTGATCTGGAGAGACGCAGCCTGGGGTTGGCAGACAGCTCTGGGACCCAGCTGCATCCTGCACCAGCAACGAGGGGATGCTGGCAGAGTCTGTGTGTGTCTTGGACAAAGATGCCACCACAGAGGTTCACACTACAGACCATCTGCCTGTGGTCCCACCAGTTCTCCAGAACTACTGGAGAGAATACAGCAGAGGGTCGGAAATATGCTGAGGTGCCTGGAGCATCTCTGTGCCCAGGAAAGGCTGAGAGCCCTGGGGCTGGTCAGCCTGGAGAAGAGAAGACTCAGAGGGGATCTGATCAATGCTGAGCAAGAGCCAAGGGGCTCACCGAGGGCAAGAGGCTGGGGCCAGACTCTTGTCAGTGGTGCACAGTGACAGGACAAGGGGCAATGGGCACACACTTGAACCCAGGAGGTTCTGTCTGATCAGGAGAAGAAAATTCTTTGCTGTGAGGGTGTCAGAGGCTGGAGCAGGCTGCCCAGAGAGGTTGTGAAATCTCCTGCTCTGGAGAGATCCCAAACCCACCTGGATGTGATCCTAGGCACACTGCTGTGGGTGACCTGCTGGAGCAGAGAGTTTGGATGAGACGATCCCCAGAAGTCACTTCCGACCCCACCACGCTGGGATTCTGTGATTTATGCTTTTCCACCACATCTTTTAGGAGATGATCATCAGTTTTTAATTAATTGTGTTAAAAACAACAACTACAACAAAGATAAGAAAAACCCAGCAACAAGTAGCGTAGCTCTTCCCATGGGGCAGCCCAGCCTGGAGTTGGATCCAGTTTGGGGACACTGGGGAATAAGGTGTCAAGTGGAGGGATGTGTCGGCGGCTCTTCACATGTGTGTTGGTGGCGGGGGTCCCATCACCTCCCCGGGGAGCCCAGTGTGCCTGCCGCTGCCGGGGCCGGTGTGAAAAGCTGGCTGGAGGCTGGGGAGCTAGGAGAGATCCTGTCAGTGGATCACAGGAACATGATGGCCTGTCAAATCTGCTCCTTGGTCATTTGCTTAGTGACCGTGACTGGCAATAGAACGCAGGCCCGGCCGTCCCCCTGTTTGGTGAAGACTTGTTTTGTTTGCAGTCATCTGTCTCATGAAAAATGCAGCTGCCTGTTGCCTTGTACATGGAATTGGTTTTAGCTCTGAATTCTCAGGTTTGGTGCCAGGAGAGGGACAGATCCATCCTTAGGCAGGTCCATCAGAAGGCACAATGGTGTTGGGTCCCTCCCAGCTGAGCCCCCAGCCCCATCGCTCATCATCATTCCCTCAATCCTGCCCCAGCCCTGCCAGGGCTGGTGAGGGACATGTGGGGCACGAGCCTTTTCCCACATGCTGTTTCCAGCCTCCTCCTGGGTAGGGGTGCAATGCTGCCAGAGGAGACCTCATAAATAACAGAAAAGCCACAGGGAGCATGTTCTGGAGCTGCACCAGCCCCATCACACGGGGATGGATTTGAAAAAGAAATGGGGGAAAAAAAAACTTCAAGCTGAAGAGAGGATCTGACAGTAACCACAAAGCAATGGGGAGCTCCTGGAGTTGGAGGAAGTGGAGGATCAGTGCAGCCAAGAAGACACAACCCATTGGTTTTCTGTGTTGGGTCTGACCCAGAGCAAGCAACCAGCAGATGGGGGCCCCAAATGCCTACTGGGGTCTGACAGCAGCTCAAGGATCTTCAAAGTCCCCAGGCAGAACTGGAGCAAGGCTGGCTTGGCCCAGACCTGGGACATGTGTGGATGAACCACTTCAATGAACAACTTTTCTGGAGTGAGGGCTGGGGAGACAGGAGCCCCAGCATGGTGCCAGGTGAGTGGGTGTGGGTGCATGGATGGGGTGAGTGCTCTGTCCTCCCATGATGGCACAGTGTGTCCCTGGTCCTTCTCCTGGGGACATGGCCCTGGACCTGGTGCCAGACACCTCAGATTGGGTCAAAAACCAGCTGACTCTCCTCAGCCAGCACATCCCAGGGCTGGGAGCTCTACACTGGCAGGGCAGGCTGAACTTGATGTTGATGGAGCCATGCGGCACCCTTCACCTTCCGAGCCATGCCCAAACATGGGTGGGGGCTCTGCACTGGGTGCCTCAGGATGGGAGGCATGGGAGAAACCTGCCTGATGCTTGGAGCAGGATGGACAGCAGTGCAGTGTGAGGTAGTCCCTATTCCCAGGTGCCCTGGGACTGTGCAGCCCTTGACGGTGACCCATGGGGCAGCCCAGCCAGTGTCTGCTCCTGCTCAGCTCACCAGGCACAGGATCAGCAGCTCCCATCTTGATGGCCATTGCCAACACCTCTGTGTATCAATGAAATATCCGTCTCAGGAGAAGCAGCCACTGCCTGCTGCAGCATCAACAGGACACTTCTGGATGGCTGGTGGGGAAGCGCTGTGTAGGCACAACCCTCCAGCACCAGGTTCAGGAGGTGATACCAGTCACCAGGTCCTTTTCTTTGGGTTTTGGGATGGTCCTCCCTGCCAAACACCATCAGTGCTACAGGATGGACCCATATCATTCCACAGCTCAAAGCCCCTGGGGCACTGAATCAGGCAGGGGGGCCAAGCCTCCCACCACCGACCTTCACAGGACTCAGACGCGTGCTGGGAGCTGAATAACCCACTCCTCAAATGCTGCCTGCAGGGTAGAGGAAGGACAACGTGAGATTACTTAAAATTTAGTGTCCTGCAAGCATCACACACTTCTTGGTATCCAAAGGGGCCACAGCTTCATAAATCAATATCCTCAATAAAAAAAAAAAGTGTGATGCAGCATAGAGAAGCCTGTATCAAGCTGATCTGGGCAGATAAAGAAGAATTGATCTCCAAGCTAAGAGGCAGTGGTTGCTTAGGTGAGAGCAACCACAACGTGGCTGGAATCAAGGCCCCCCCCTCCCCGATGTCAAACATGCCTGTGGCATCACGCGGGCCAGTTCCACAAAGCTGGCAACAATTATGAGCTGAATCAGCTGGAAGAGCACATTTAATCGGAAAAATTTGAATCATAATTCCAAGCTGTGAAGAATACTTTACCAGCTACCCGAAGAGACAATCCCTCAATCAGGAGAGCAGAGGACTGTTAAGAAAAGCGGACGGCGTGAGACAAAAGTGAAACCAGCTGTAGAGAATGAAAGCGGCGACACGCAGCAATTGGAGAATGGGAAACTGATCATTTCCAACCTTGCAAAGTGACAAAACACCCATGGGAGACAATGAGAAGCGGTGTTGGGACACCACCTGCAGCATCCCACACATCCAGCATCAGTGGTAAGGCCAGAGGAGTCCGGCCAGGGTGGCTCAGGACCTGTGGTGTCCTCCCAAGGGGGTCAGGCTGGGTGAAATGAGGTTCTTGCTGCTGGTGGGAGGTGACGGAGGTGGAGGATGTGGAGTGAGGAGGTTGGGAAGAGATGGACGGGGAGCTCTGAGTCCTTCTGTGCTGCTGCTCCATGAGGTTTCAGGTGAGTGGGGGCGGGCTGGTGGCACGCTGGTGTTTGAAAAGGTTAGCCTGTCATCCTGGGCAGTGCCACGGAGCAGCTCGTATAGGGTTTGGTGACGAGGAGCCAGAGGAAAGTGGTGTAACCAGAGAGTCAATGTCGGGTTGTGTGAAATGTGTGGTGTCAGCTTGACGGGATCATTTCGGGGTGTGAGACAGGTTTGATGGCCAAAGGGAACAGTGCAGACCTCTGGGGTTACTTGTTGCTTATGAGCCAGAGAGCCGTCATACATCCTTCCGCCACCCCACCACCCCCTCCTGCAGCTGTGTCCCAAGGGCAGCTCCTCACTCCCCAGAGGTGACCCAGGAACTTTGGTGACAGCCCCCAGGCCACAACAGCTACCCCAGGAGTTACTGAAATCCCCAATCTTAAGGGCTGATCCTGCCAGGGTCCACAGCCATAAAATCTGTTCTCACACAGGGATGGCTACTGCAAACCCAGTCAGCTCGGCAAGGAGATCCATGGATCAAAACCCTGTGCTGAGGGCTGGAAGGGTGAGAGCATCAGTGGATCTGGATACAGATGTCCCCGTACTGGAACAACTGCCATTTAATATCTCCATTGATAATATTGACAGTGGGATCGAGGACACCCTTGGAAAGTCTGCAGATGATACCAAGCTGAGTGTTGTAGTTGGCACGCCTGAGGGGTGGGATCCATTCAGAGGGAATTGGGCAGGCTGGAGAAGTGTGCCCATGTGGACCTCATGAAGTTCAACAAGGCCAACTGCAAGGTCCTGCACCTGGGTCAGGGAAACCCCCAGTATGGACCCAGGCTGGGGGTGAAGGGCTGGAGAGCAGCCTGAGGAAAAGGCCCTGAGGGTGCTGGGAGTGAGGAGCTGGCCAGACACCCCTGGCAGCCTGGGCTGCACCCACAGCAGCGTGAGCAGCAGGGCAAGGAGGGGATCCTGTCCCTCTGCCCTGCTCTGGGGAGACCCCCCTGCAGTGCTGGGGCAGCTCTGGAGTCCTCAGCACAGCAGAGACAGGGACCTGCTGGAGCGGGGCCAGAGGAGCCCCAGCAATGACCTGAGAGGGGAACCTCTCTGCTGGGAGCCCAGCAGGAGAGAGTTGGGCTGGGGCAGCCTGCAGAGGAGAAGGCTCCAGCTGGGGAGACCTTCTGGTGGCCTGCCAGGACTTCAAGGGGCTTATCAGAAAGCTGGGACAGACTTTTGAGCAGGACCTGTTGCAACAGGACAAGGGATGATGGTTTTAAACTGAAAGATGGAGATTTAGGTTACAGGTAAGGAAGAAATTCTTCACTGTGGGGCTGGTGAGAGCCTGTCCCAGGTTGCCCAGAGAAGTGGTTGATGCCCCATCCCTGGAAGGCTTCAAGTCCGGGCTGGCTGGGGCTCTGAGCAACCTGTTCCATTTTCTGATTTCCCTTCTCAGTGCAGAGGGGTTATAACTAGATGGTCTTTAAAACTCCCTTCCCACCCAAACCATTCTATGACTCTACGACTCCGTGTTACCTGGGAAGACAAGTCAGGCAGTCACATGGAGTAGAAAGGCTGGAGTCCCAGGCTCAGTGACCTCGCTGGGCTGCAGCACACCAGGCTCATCCTCATCCCATTCCCTGTGGGGCTGGTGGGCAGAGAGCACCTCAGGGCAGCCAGGCCGGCCTCAAGTTCAAAGCAGCTCATAAGCTGCTCAGCTAACGCTGATTTATCCCCGCCCGGAGCCGTCCCCGCCCAGAGCCGCTGCACAACCGCCTGCGCGGCATCACTCAGCCAGCTCCAGCTCGTCCCAATCTCTGCCTGGAGGGGGGTCAGTCCTCTGGGATGGGATTCCCAGCTGGTTCCCTGCCTGCTTCCTCCTCCCGAGGCTGCCGGATGATGTCCTTGCAAATGGTATTAATAAATGCACGGAGGAGCCACTGGAGTTGGCGGCAGCTGGATTGTGTCTCAAGGTCTCCTCTCCCCACGCAACCTTCGGGACAGAGCTGCTCTGGCCTCATTAGCTGGATGGATGGAGTGGGGAGGGGAGGAGGATGCAAGACCAACATGTGAATCAGAGCTCTGAGACCTTGAAGAAACCTCCTTTTATTCTGAGAGAGGCTGGAGCCATGGAGCTGGGGCCATGGGTGGATGTTATGGATGTAAGCACAGAGGGGAGTGAGGTTTCAAACCAGGTGACTGTCCACAAGCTCCTCCAGGAACACATTTTGGGAGGACCTGCATCGTAAGCCATGGTGGGCATGCTTCCCCTTGCACGTGGCAGGTGGGGCGATGGCATCAGAGCTCTGCGGGCTTTGGCACGGATGAAAAACCCATGAGGAGCCTCAAAGCTTTAAACCCTTCCTTCAAAGGAGGAAATGGCACGGGGAATGTGCTGGTCCCTGGGGCATGGCACCCACCCTGCCCA
The DNA here is from genome assembly GCF_000691845.1 of Merops nubicus. NCBI lineage: Eukaryota > Metazoa > Chordata > Aves > Coraciiformes > Meropidae > Merops > Merops nubicus. The sequence continues at coordinate 21,694 of NW_008589396.1, forward strand.
CCGTGGATGCTAAGGAGATGTGTCAACGGCACCCTGATGAGTGTGGGCATCAGGAGAGGCACTGGCAGAAGCTCACCGGGTGGCAGAGCCTGGCACCATGTGCCAACCTAGCCCAGCACTCATTGGCAAAGCCAGCAGCTCGTGCATGAGGACGGGAGAGCAAATCCCAGAGCTCCCGTCCCTGGAGTGTTTTTTCTCCCTTCCCTTCATTTCTGTTCATAAAGGTCTGAGCTTAAGTAATGAGGCTCTTTTTTTTCCCCCCCTTCTGCAGGAAGATACACAAGTGTGCCAATGTAAATTGCTCCATTTGGAGGGCTAATTGCACTAAAAGGCAGCCTGATCTGTGGTTTTTCTCTATTTTACATTAGCAGCTGAGCTGTCAGATCTGAAATGGAAACTCATTTTTAAGGCTTTGCATTTACAGTGGCTTCAACAATGAAAAATGTTCCCTGACAGTAATAGAAGGCAAACCTCATTAGAGAAACTTAAACCAAAGCGGCACAGTGCTAAAGCCCCCAGGCTGCTTCCAAGCATCTTAAGAAGGAACAAGAGCATTTTTCACATGACTCTCTCTGCCCGTGGAGTGCTCTGGCTCTTCTTGACTATGGCTGTGCCCGCAGGAGCCGTCCATCTGACAGGCACAGTGTTTCAGCAGAGATGGCAAATGGCTTTTTCTCAGAGGCATGGGCTGCCTCAGAGGCGTTTCAGGGGTGGAGAATCGGGTCCTGAGCTGGCGTTTTTGGGCTGGTCAGATAGCCTCGGAGGCTGTGACGGTGGCAGCTGCAACGTGCAAGCATGTGGTGTCCAGAAGCACAACCCAGGGCTCTGTTGTTTATCCACCTCCATTCTGGTGGTTTCAAGTGTGCCAACCACCAGCGCCAACAAGAACCAATGCTGGGAAGGCTGGTCGGCACTCCCCAGACCCATCTCCTTCCTTTTGCCCCATGGAAGCTTTCCTAACCACCAGCAGAGCCCAGGAGAGTGATGATCCATGGAGGATCTGCAGCCTCTCATTGCCCTCACACCCATACTGGGGCTTTCTGAGCCTCTGGCACCCAGCCTAACAAATTACACCCAGCAGCAGATGCTAAAAACCTATGTGTTGCAAATTCAAGGTAAGAAGGGCCGGGCAGGGCATCTGCCAGCTTTGCCAGGACCTATTTGCGTCCGCATTAATATCCAGCCGGTGATTTGCATGGTCATGAGCTATTTTTAAGCTGGGAGGTCAGCTCATTCAGCTCAGAGCTCAGCCTGCTCCAGGGTCAGGGATCAGAGCGTGCTGTGCCACTCTGGGGATGCTCGGGGTTTAGAGAGGGGAGGAGGCTCCTGGTGGCCACAGAGCTGCTGGGACAGCACCAGGAGCAGCAGTCAAGGTGGCATGGGCGGCGAGGTCCCAAACCACAGCCCACAACAGGCTCGTCACAGCTGTAAACTCTGCCCCCAGCATCTTTATGCTGCCTCTTGGTTTGTGTTTGTCTCCCACAGGTTCAAGCTTTACACTGGCAAATATTTTAACCCATGTTTTCTGGACATCAAAATATAGGGCAGCTGGAATTAGAGAATCATAAACTGGTTTGGGTGGGAAGGGATGTTTGAAGATCATCTAGTTCCCGTCCCTGTGCACTGAGCAGGGACATCTGTAGCTAGAGCAGGGTGCTCAGAGCCCTGGCCAACCTGGCCTTGAACCCTTCCAGGGATGGTGCATTGGCCATCTCTCTGGGCAACCCAGGACAGGGGCTCACCAGCCCCACAGTGAAGAATTTCTTCCTTACATGTAACCTAAATCTCCGTCTTTCAGTTTAAAACCACCATCCCTTGTCCTGTTGCAACAGGTCCTGCTCAAAAGTCCCTCCCCAGCTTTCTTGTAGGTCCCCTTGAGGTCCTGGCAGGCCACCAGAAGGTCTCTCTGGAGACTTCTCCTCTTCAGGATGACCAAGCAGGGGGGCATAGGATCCCTAGGGCATGGCACAGCCCCATGATGTGGTGCCACATGGTCTCCAGCACCTGGCACAGCCACCCAGCCTGACCGTGTCGTCTTTCCTTGAGCCCCAGCCAAAGTCCCAGTGACCACACCAGGATCCAGGAGCAGAGAATTGTCTGTTCTTTTTTCTAAAAGGTTCTGTCTTTGCAGGAGACCTATTGGCAGCTCCAGGGACAGCCTCAGCAGATCTCCTACCTCAAGAAGGTGCTGCCCTCTCCCTTTTCAGGGCACAAATCCATCGGTGGAGCCTGGCAGTGAGAGAAAGGACTCCAGTCTCTAAGCCAAAGGGGTGAGAGGGTGTGAACATGTTTTTCCTCCCAGCATCCTTCTTTGGTCAGCATCTTTCCCTGCCCACATCCTTCCCTGCCCACCCCTCCCACTAGACTTTCTTAGGACTTTTTTGGAGGGATCCCTTCACCATCTCAGCTTCTATAAGGCCCCTTCCTAAGGCATCTCCTGAGCTTTCCTACAACATCAACAGCAGGCCAGCCCAAGTGTCCTCACCACGTCTCCTTGCACAGGAGAGCACTCCTGCCACTCACAGCCTGAAATCCCTTCGTTATCACCTAAAGGTGACATTTGGGGGACAATGTGAGTGAAATCTGTGCAGCCATTTTCCAGTTAAGCGAGGGCAAAAGTAAGACCCAATGGCCCTGAGCTGCACTCCCAAGGTCAAGCACCCATGGGACAGCCAATACCTGCTCCTCAGGGTGCTCTCCTAGGTGATGCCTTCAGCATGGATTATCCTTCCAGCAATGCTACTAAGAAATTTATTTTCCCTGTGGCTGTTTTCCCTTGGAAAAAAAACACATTTTAATTTGCACTGCAAATTATCTACAGTGGTTTCTCTCTGTGTTTTCTGGGGTTTTTTTACTGGAAACAATTTTTACCAGCCAAAATATTTCACTTATTTGGTTTCCAAAAATCTCCAGCTCTTTCAATTGCTTGATAAAATCCCTGACAAATGTAATCAGTCACAGTCATTCCCTGCAGAAATGTTTTTGTTTGACCAAAAAAAAAAAAAAAAAGAAGAGAAAAGAACAAATATTCATAGCAAAAGACACTTGGCTTCTGCATCACACTGCCTCTCCATCCCAGGCTGGAGACCCCAGGGGTCTCACAGGGACCAGTCTGAGCTGAACACCCCATGGGGCATCTCCAGGGTCCTGGTGGATCCTTGTCCCAGAGGCAGCAGACACAGGGTTGGAGGGCAGGGCCCCAGAGCAAGCGATGTTGACAGAGGGCTGAGGTGCCCGACATCCCAATGGGAAGCATCGATGCTACTCATGCTCCAGGATCCCAGAACTGCTGGGACCTGGCACGGCTGCTGCATGATCGCTGCACCCAGGGGAAGTTTGGCTTTCTGTCAGACCTTAAAATAAATTCACTTGGCACCTTGGGGAAAAAGGAGGTGATTTCAGTGACAGCGCTGCTTAAGCATCTCTCCCTGTGCTGGCTGCTTGTGGCCTTTGCCAGGTTGCTTCTGCTTGAGATTTCACTCTAAAAGAAGGGTTTGCTGAAGGCATCTGCAATGCTTTTTACCCCTCTTGTCCCCAGGCACAGCTTGAGTTAAAGAGCAACTGCAGAGCCGCAGCCCGTGGGCAGAGGAGGTCACCCAGATTTGGAGGACCCTGCACCATGGCCATCACTGTGGTATCTCCTGGGGGATCCAGGGTGGGATGTCTCCTCCTTCTCCTTACTAAACAGTGATGGGAGATGAAGGCTGAGGTCTGGCCACCACGGCCACCTCTCCCCTGCTCGTCCTGGCCAAGGCAGGGTTAAGCACACCCCGCACGTCATGTCTGTTCTCTCCTCCATGCTGCCGGGAGAGCACGGAGACGTCTGCCTTCCCTCCCACTCCATGATTACTCACTGGAGCAGATCTGGACTCCAGATGGGCCGGAACCAGTTTTCCTCACAGGAGGTCTGGGGGAAGGTGGCTGAGGGCCAGGAGCCAGGTCCAGCCCTCCATGGGACAGGTGTATCCCAGTAACCCCCAGAGCAGCTCACTCAGCTCCATCCTCAGCTGCCAGTAGCTGGGGTGCTTCCCAGGCCCCAGGATTTCTGGGTGAGTGGGGCTTGGGGCTGTGTACCCCACCCCACAGCCGTGAAACTGGGGCCAGAGTCTTGCCTTTGAAGTGGAGCCATCTCTTGCCGATGTGGCTTTATTCACCTGGAGAATGTATCCAGGAAGACATCTCCTGTGGGTGCCCAGCTCCCTGTGTTCCTACACTCAGACTCTGCCTCTGATGGCAGATGCTTGTATCCCGGAGAGGTGTCCAATCTCTCAGCATCTTTATAAGCATCGTTTGAGAGGCGATGATTTTAAGCTAAAAGAGAGGAGATTTAGACTAGACATAAGGAAGAAATGTTTGACACTGAGGGTGGTGAGCTCCTGGCCCAGGTTGCCCAGAGAGGTGATCGCTGCCCCATCCTTGAAGTGTTCAAGGCCAGGTTGACTGAGGCTCTGAGCAACCTGCTCTAGCTGCAGATGTCCCTGCTCAGTGTAGGGGGTTTGGACTAGGTGACCTTCAAAGGTCTCCTCCAACTCAAACCATCTATGATTCTATGTTCTCAGGTCCCTTTCCTTCCCATCTTTCTTATTCATTCACCTGATGTTGTGGCCATCTTCTGCTTTCCTGTGTCCATCCCACCAGTATCCCCCCCTGGTGGCTGTCCAGTCTGGGCTGAAGCCCTCACCCTCTGTCCATGCAGCCTCACGCCAGGAGGGCCAGCAGGAGCTGAGAGACATGGAAGTCCTGCCCATGTCTGCCAGCACTGTGCCTGTGGCAGAGGAGGCTGAGCCAGGCCTGGATGGAGCTGTGCCAAAACAAGGCAATGATACTCTAAAATCTGGGAGCCTAACAGTTCTGCTCTGCACAGTGGCTCTTTGCAGCCAAAGTCTGGTTCCTTAGCTCACTTGCGAGAGAAGCTGGGACTGTCTCAGTTGCTGCTCCTGCCCAATATCTGCCACGTCCTCTTCTTTTGGACATTGCCACCCAGATTTAGTAGACAACGAAGAAGGGAGTGGACTCAACCTTCCCTCTCCTGTAGTCCCTTCTACACCCAGAGCAGACAGGTCCAAGCCACCAAAGCAGCCCAGAAGGAATTTCCCAAGCCCAGCTGAGAGGAAGCAACATACGCCCTGGCTGCCTTTGTGCCTTTGCCACTCTCCTGTGTACACACACAGGTGGCCGCTGGTGCATTGGAGAGGGACTCACTGGTGCAGGTTTGTGGCTCACTCCCCAACAGAGAGCTGCTGGACTCTGGGAGCCAGGCAGGAAGGAGGTGAAGCTTCAGGCATAGCTCGGATAAAGCCAAACCCAAGCACCAGGAGCTCTAAGAGACTTGCAGCTGCACCAGCCCCAGCACGTACAAGTCCCAGGCTCTGCCCTAGGGTGGGAGATGATTTCCTCAGCCCACAGAAGCTACTAAGACACTTGGGTGCAGGACCATCACTCTCAATGATCCACCTTCCCAACTTCTGGCCTCTCTCCTGGACATATTGCCATCTCCTCGGACCTGTTGCCATCTCTCACTCAAGGAATGACATGCCTGGCAGCACTGGGTTGCCCAGTACTTCTGGGGATCTGAATTCATGGCAGGAAGAGGGGGTCTGGGAGCTGAGGAGCAGCCCCAACAGCGTGTGTGCTCACGCCGCAGCGTGCGTGCCGGTGTTCCCAGGGGCCAGCAGTGCCTCGGCTCCCTCCACAGCTCCCCAGATGGTCTGTGGGTGGTAATCTCAGCAGGTTGGTGGCGGGGACTTGATGAATGGCCTGTAGAATTTGGTGAGATAATTAAAGAACCTGACTCTCACAATGCACCTGATAACAAATGAGGTGTCTCTTTTCCTTTTCTCTTTTGCACGGTGAATTGTATTTCTAAAGATTAATGGATTTACCATTTCTATCTCAACAATGATCCCATGCCCCACTCCTACCCGTTACCCTGAGATGCATCCCCCTGCCTCCATCCCCAAGACACAGCCCTGCTTTGCCGGGACATGAGGAGGCTTTGGGGTCTGAAAGCCCTTGGCCTTGTTTCTGACTAGCTCTGGCCCCTGGTTGTGTCAGGGACCAGCCATGGAAAAACTGGAAGTCCTGCCGTCCATCCACAGGGCATTTCCTCCTCTGGGAGCCAGGACTGAGGGCTGCAGGGGGTTGCAGAGGCATGTTCCCAGTCTGTTGACATCAAACTGCTTGTTGGGATGCCAAGGAGTCTGTACACAGACCCATCCACCTCACAGACAACACTTGGACACAGCACAGCCAAGGGATGAGGGGAGGATGGATGGTCTGGAGGAGAGCAGGGTTACTCTGAATCACGTGGGCCAGAAGGGAAGAGTCTGGCTGGTTCTACAGTGCACACCAGCTAGAAACAACCAAAATCTCTGTCCAGCTCAGGTGTGAGTGCTGGTCCAAGCTGCAAAACCTCCTGCTCAGCATCCTGACGGCCATGAGGCTGGACTGACACCAGTTCCAGCCTCTGCTAGGTGCCTGCTCCAGCCTGTCTCTCCCTGGCTCAGGCACAGGGCACTTTGCCCAGGAGATGACACCCTCCTCTGTCCTGGCAGCTCCTTTCCATCTGGGTCAGACTTTCCCTGGTGAGAAATGCTGGCAAAGGAGACACTTGGCGAGCACAGCTCTGGTCACAGAGCAAACACCATGGGATCCCTGGGGCAAGCAGCCCCCTCATGCTCCTAGAGCTGGTGGAAGGCGTGAGATGTTCCAGCAGGATGATGATGAGATGCTCCAGCACGACGGCGGCACAGACTCAACAAGGAGCCATCCAACACCATCTGCACACACATCCGAGCAGTCGGGGAGTGAACCAAGCCATCGAAGCATCCCCAAAACATGCTTATATATTATATAGACATTTAAATTAGGTACCTGTGCAAATCAGCAGGTCATTAATCACCCACTCGTTTAATTGGTTTTCCTGCCAAATTGGTTACAGATAAATAATTAAAGCTAAAAAGTGGGTTTGGATGCATTGCTCTGGAAAGGCAGGTCAGCAGCTGGAAAGAAAATCTTTTAACTCCTCGGCTGGCACAGTCCATCCCTGCCGGGCAAGGCCCAAGGAGGGCGATGGGGCACCCAGCTGAGGGGCAGGGCGGTGGTGCCGGGGGGTCCCTGCCTGTGCTGGCACCAGGCTGATCTTTATGTGCTGTCCTCTGGAGAGACTTTTCCAGGGAGAAGGTGCCTGCTGGGAGGCTTGTCTCCGGAGTGAGGTGCCGCAGGCAGCCGGGCGAGCGTCCTGCTCCCGCGCGCGGTGAGTGTGGGTTTTTCAGTGCACTTGGCTGCTAATCATGCATAATAATCGCATTTGCAGAACACAAATGTCACTTGGCTTAGTGCTTTAATTTACTGCCCTGTAAACACACCCTGGGGATGCCTGGGCCCATAAAACATTGACAAGGGCCCTCGTTTCCCGGACATTGTCCCCCAACAGAGCCCTTTGTCAGATGGTGCATCCACGGGCCCCATGATCCTGGCTGGCGGAGGAACGGGCACTGCCACAACGCAGCTCTGGCTCTGCTCTGATGGGCAAAGAGACCAATCAGACTTCACTCCTGAGCATGACCATCCTGAGCAGCCCCAGGTTGCTTGCACCAGCACAAAACCTCATAGAGGCAGGGGCAGGAGGGGCTGAGTGGGGCTGTGCTGAGCCCTCACGTCTCAGGAACGTGGGGTCTGCCCAGCTCTGTTGAAGGACATGCCCTCATGCCATGCCATGCCATGCTATACCATGCCATGCCATCCTGAAGGACCCAGACCAGGCTTCACACATGGACACAAGACACCTTTCCCCATGTGGTGGATAGGCACCACACATGTGTGGACACATCCCACATGTGGGACACTGTTTCCAGCCATCACTCAGGCTGCATCAGCTCCTTGAACCCCATTGGAGGGGTCAATGTTGCCTTGATTTGATCCCAGGGGTCTGACCAGCCCTTTCCAGCCCACAGCAGCTGAGGGGTCTTTGGGAGCCAGCAGTGTGCACTTGCAGCC
>NW_008589397.1:0-233 GCF_000691845.1 Merops nubicus
GACCCCCTCGGCGATGTGCGACCGGGCTGGCGACGGCACCGGGCACCCCAAGCGCTCCGGGCAGGTGATGTCGGCCGTCCTCCTCCTCGCGAAGTTCCCGATTCAGATTAGGGGGTTGCAGTGGTGGCTCTGGGGCCCCCAGGGATTGGTGGCAGCGCCGCTTGTTTGTGCTCTCCGAACTCCTTGGAGAAGGTGGCTGCAGCCATCCTGCTTCTCCAGATTCCCCCGCGGGG
>NW_008589397.1:271-1223 GCF_000691845.1 Merops nubicus
GTCTCGGGGGCCCATGATCCTGGTAGCAAAACTCCCGAGACTGAACTAGACTTGTCTGACTGTTGTGGTAAAAGGTGTAGATGTGGTGACAGTAGCAGGAGACGCCCCCAGCCATCTCCTTGTACAGAGTACAGTGCAAACACCGAGACAGCTGGTACTAGCAGCGCTGCTTGCTTTCTGAGCACTGGCATCATCACACTTTCTCCTGGCTGCCCACTGAGTTTGGCAGCCATTGCTGCACCGGGCTCACTTTTCACTCGTCTTTGATCACAACACTAGTTTTCCAGGAGATGTCACAGCAACAAGTTCCTTTTAAATCTTCACACTGTTTCTGTCTGTCCTAGAGTGTATGCAGGGTTTGATTTGTTTGGGTTGTGATACTAAAGCTAATAATGTTGACAGCCATTTTTCTGATTTATTAATCTGTTGGGTATTTTTGTCGCTGCTTTTCTGGCAGATTTAAGGCAAACCTGGGAGGAATATAATTGGCAATGTAAATGAAGATTAGGTGTATATATAGCAGTGAAATAAAATAATCTGAATTAAGTCCTTTGTCTACTTTTGGAACAGTGTATTTATAAAATCTTTCTTCTAACTCAAAACATGCAAGTGTAGTACATAGTTCCCTTGCTCAAACTGGCAGAAATGTATTTTTTTAAATACTAGTGAACATCAAAACTTGTGGTTTAATGCTGTAGCTATAGCTATAATGTAATAAACTGATCTCTGATTTGTTTATTCATCATCTCGTATGTGCAATGGATTTGTATGTTCAGACTTTTACAGAGATTTTCCCTGGATGTCTGTCACATCTTGATGAAAATTTAAAGGGCCAGTGGGTTTAAGTTTTTACTGTATATTCTATTTTCTGATGTTGGGTCAGATGCTCGTGTCAAAACTCTACTTAAAGGATGTGTGCAAAATACAATTTTTTTTTAATTATCAAGTAAAC
>NW_008589397.1:1254-4067 GCF_000691845.1 Merops nubicus
TCTGTCTTTGAAATTTTTCATAACATTTATCATTAATAAGTTTTTCACTCTCGGTATCAGTTAGTCAAAGTATTTGGTATTTTGTGGCAAAATTGAAGTATTCATAGGTTGAAATAAATTAGGGGTGATGTATCTTTCAGATCTGAGGAACAGTGACTTTTTTTTCTGAAGATGTATGAACTTTCAAAAAAAATTGTGTTAATTGCTTTGTCTAGGATCCTTGCTGAGAGCTGGTTGTTTTATTGGAGTTCTTGAAGAAGCAACTGGAACAATAGAGGAGATCTGTGCACTGATTACCATGTTAACTGTAATTAGTATCAGTGGGCTTTTGTGACCTGTTCTACTGCAGGAAAAAACCTCATTAAATGTTTTGTCACAGTACTAACTAATTCAGCTAGAAGTAAGCTCTGAAGCATTTCTCTTTATTCATGACTGACATCGGTTTCTGGTGTACTGTTTTGCATTGTGTTTCAGAGTGTCTGGTTTATGTGTTCATCTGCTAGGTCCCTGTTTTTCTTAAGATTTTACTTACAAATTTTAGCTTTTCACATTTTCTCTTAATAATCTGTGTCTTAGCTCCCAAACTAGTTTGCTTAGTATTTAGCGTTTCTGCCCTTGAAAATTCATCTTACCCAAAAAGAGCATCATCTTTTTCTGCAGTGATTGTTGCCTTTGAGATGTACTTTGTCTTGCCCAAATGTTAACAAAAAAGATGTACCTAGGAAGAAAACATTCTCTAGCTAGTATTTTACACTTTGTGTAAATAACCTTAAGTCTGTAAAATTTGTGGTCTTTTTTGTCTAACTGATAGTGAATATTTATTTAAACTTTCCAATTTGAATAGTTAGGTGTTGTTCTTAAACACTTGCAGCAGTCAAATGTTTCAGAATTTTATGCTGTATATTACAAAGCTCCCACTGATGTGGCTTTTTCAGAGGTGTATTAGGAAATGAGCTGTCTCAGCAACTTAGGATTTGTGGAAATTTTTTATTCATGCTCCAAAATAGTTGAGCACGGGACAAAAGAGACTCAGCCACCACATTTATTTAAAACTCCTTTAAAAAACAGAGGGATTCTTTCTAACCAATATCTTATCTGGGTAATGAATGCCCTGTAATATTGCCCAGTCTGCAAACAACAGGTGGAAAAGTTGAGCAGTGAGTCTGCCTTTGGTGGGGCCATGAATTCTGATTTGAGCAGTGAGGATTGGGCTCCTCTGGCAGAGCAGCTCAGCAGAGCAGTGCTGCTGCAGTGCCACTTTCACCCAACAGGAGCTTGGCCAACACTCAGTGGCAACAGAGCTGCAGGTGACAAAGGGGTAAGCGAGTAACCATTGTGCATTCCACAGCTGGTTGAGTTGTTCCAGTTCTGCCTGGGCCCCACCTCAGACACCTACATCCTTTTGCCAGGCGAGGACTTGGGGGTTTGTGTTCTAGTTACCCAGCTGTGAAATAGGGGTAAATGAACTTAGCTGCTTTGAGTTTGTTGCTGAGAAGGAACAATTAATATTCCCTGCTACGTGACTGAAGGGTCAGGAACTGTTCAGATGCACTATGTTATGAAGCACCTGCTTTTCAGACAGAAATTAATGCTTAACTTTAAACCTCGTTTCCTACAGCTAAAGATTTTTTTTCTTGGATGTTGTTTATGACATGATTTTTAGTTGGTGACGTCAAGAAGTCCTTGTCTTTTGAGTCCTTTGACTCTTGATTGTTTTATCTGGTATCTGTTCTGTTTCTTATTGTAATCTGTTCTTGTTCTATTAAAAGCCCTCCCTGCCTGGTGCTGGTGGATCATAAAATAATGCAAAGAAAGTTCTAATGGGGTATACATGCAAGCTCGTAGAAGTATCATAATGAGGATGTTGTACCTTCCAGTCTTCTGAATGTGAGCATCCTAAGCAATAGGACACCTCTTTATATTCTGCCCCTGACAATGAATAAAACCTGTTTCTTTGAGGGTTTTTACTTTCAAGAGGTTTATCAGAGTTCAGAGCTAGTCTGTGGTAGGACCCATGTGGGATCCCCTTTTGTCAAATCTGTTGTTTAACAACAGGGCCGTTGTCTTGTTCTGGTAGGAGACAGAGCTGCTGGTGCAGTCAGGTGCAGTCAGGGCTGGAGGGATCCAGGGAGTGGAGCAGCTCATCTCTGCAGTGTCACCTCTGCTAGCCTCTTGCTATGTGGGTATTTAACAGTTACTTATTTTGCCAATGGTGAAGTCAACTCTGTCACCCAAAGCAGTGTAGTTCATTGTAACCATTACTATCAGAAAGCATTTTACTGATGCACTTTTAAGCCTCTTGACTCTAGTTCTGTCACTTAAGGCATGAAGAACAGATTATTCTTTTCCACTCCAAGAACCTCTTATGTACTTGAAGACTGCTCATTGTCAGGCCCCAGTCAACACTCTCCTCTTCAGCACAGACAAGCCCAAATCCTTTGATGTTTTTCTTATAGGTTGTATTTTTCTAAAGCTAGGTGCTTTCTACTTTTCCTACTTTGCTTTTGCTCACCTCTTGAAGCAGGGTACCCATGTGTGGAGGCAGTGCTCCAGCTGAGGGCTGGTAACACTGAGTATGGGGTAGGACTGCTGCAGATACCTCGCTTGCTGTTTTTCCATTTCTGCCTCTCTGTACAATGATTGCTTTTTCTAAAAGAGCCTGTCAGCATTGGCCTGTGTTGTGTGATGATGTTACGCTGGTTGTAACTCTTCTTCCACTCTGCTGGTGTCAGTTGGTGGGTTTTCTGTCCTGTGTTTGACAGCAGACAGTGCCTGCCCAGAATCTTGCACTTGTTCCTGCTGAGCTCGAGTTG
>NW_008589397.1:4098-8001 GCF_000691845.1 Merops nubicus
AGGTTAGACCACCAGAGACAGATGGAGAAAATTCATCTGCCTTTATACAACTTGGTTTTGATCCTGTCTGGGAGTATTATCCATTTCCTTGTTTTCCATGTGCTTAATTAAGCTGCCAGAAAAACTTCTAGTAAAGTTGAACTGATAGGACGGTAATCCTCTTGTCTCCTTTCTTCACTCTCCAGTTAAAGGAACAGGCATGATGTTTGCTTTTCACAGGCTCTGTATCCTCTTCTGTTCTGTGGGACTCTTCCAGGATAACCTGTTAGAGTTCTAAGGTTCCCTGTAGGATTTTGGAATGGCTGTCTGCAGTAAGTTCAAGAGCTTGTTTCTCTGCATCCTCTCCTGACCATCACCAGACTGAGACCTCACCCATTTTGTTGCTGGTAGTAATGTTGTTAGCATATGTACACGGTTGGTTTAGTCATGGGAAAGGAGGATTAAACACTTTGTGCTCTATTTATAAGCAGAATAAAACACATTTGGATTTCCATTTAGAGAATTCCATGCAGTGACAGGTTTCATATTCAGTACTGGAACAGTTTTGTTCTAAAATGGTTCTAGCTAGGTTGATTTTTTTTTTTTTTTTGAAGCCTACTTATGAGTGAAATCATTAAACTGGAAATGTAGCCAAAAGGCAAAATTTATATCAGATTTTTGTAGTTAATAGCTTCCAGAGTTCCTCAGGTTAGTGTCTTGCTTTTGGTTTGGCTTTGTGAATTAAGGCCTGGGTCTAATTTCAGTAGCTGATCTCCAGGGCTGTTAGGAAGGTTAACTTCTACAGAACTGGAGGCCTTACTGCAGAAAGAAAATTTGCCAGTGACTCCTAGAATCCTGCAAAGAGCACTATTGTCAGGTTCCACTGCTTGTGTAAGAAAAAACACTGGGGTCTGGGGACAGAGCAAGGAAAAGATGATCAAGTTGGAACTTCTGCTTGGAATAACATAGTTCTGTTGAGCAGTCTGTCAATGAGAATTTAATGGTCATACAGATTCCAAATGGATGAGGCAAAGTCAATGCAGTGGTGAGACATTGACTACAGAAGATCTTTTTGTAGCTTTAGGAAGCAAAACTCTAACTCTGTCTTTTTCTTTTTAGGCATTCTCCATCATAAATATCCTATTCAGAACTAAATCCAAATCTTCACTCTCTGGATCTCCTAAAGGTACAGGAAACTTACTTAAAACATTAAAGTTTCTTACCTTTTATTTGCATCATAGTAAAAAAACCACAAGCTGTGGTAAAACATGATTATCCACAGGAAGCATCTGTTTTTTGTTTGATCTCTGGCTTCTATCTGCAACACCTTTGAGAATTATAACACAAAAAAGCCCCAAGAGAACTTTTATCTGAAAATGCTACTTTTTTTTTTTCCTTTTATATAGGAAGATTTTAATTTATTTTTGGCTGAGTGAACTGAGACTACATTGACATCTTTGTGCATTTCTTTGCTTGCCTTTTAGTTACCTTATAGTGACTTCTGAACTTTGCATTTTAATGTATTCAAAATGTCTAGGAATATTCCAGGCATTGATGTGCCAAAAGAAAATATACTGCGGTGAGGAACAGTGCTCTGTCACCTGAAAATCCATCTCTAAGTTTATTATTGTCCATAGCTCATTGAATTTTTTGATGGCAGCCATTGCCATCAGGAGGCTAATACTCTAGTACAAAATTGTCTCACTAAAATTTAAAATACTAATGTCAGAGTTAGCAAAAAATAAGTGTAGATGGTCTGAGTTATAAACATTTGTTCATTCACCTGTCTTTTGATGTTTGTGATCGGTGTTAAGTTCAAGCAATGTCTCAAGTATTGTGTAGGGGTGTGTTATTTGTACTGGTACTTGTCTCGAGAAGTTTGAAGTAACTAACCCCTGATTTCATGGAAAAATGACCTTAAATTCTGGCATCTCTTTGTTTCTCTGTCCACTGAAACAGCTTTTGCAAGTTGTTAGCCTCAACTTCCTAGCTTATGGTGCTTTTTCTTGGGTAGTTAAGATTTTGTAAGGCTGTTCTAGGATAGAGGGCATATTACTTTGTAAAAGCACTGTAAACCTGTTTATAATCCCCAGAGAACCTGTAATTAAATACGTGGTGATGGACAAGTGAGTTCTTATACCTTAGTGAAACACGTCACACAAACCAGCTACAGCATCATAAACTTCACAGGTGGCTGAAAAAATACAAACAAAATTCCAGTTTTTGTCTGACTGCTTTTTTTTTTTTTTTTTTTAAGAAAAACATAATATATATTTGTGTATATGCACTAGTGAGGTATACTCTTGTCAGTTACTAGCTAGCGTTTAAAATTGTTCAGAAATTTGTGAAATGGAATTTCAGCAATTCACAAGATGTTTTTAATGCATACTTTGCTTTGGTTCTGCCTGATTTCAATGCAGTGAACTCTGAAATAGTTCTGAATTGGTGTAATTCAAGTTTTGATCTGAATATCAAAACGTGAGGCTGGCGCATTGGAGAAGGAGAGAGGCATCATGATGATGATGCAATTTATACAGAGATGATGTAGCTATTTATACAGCATCAAGCATTATAGTCATTTAGGTTAAAGATGATCCAGTCATTAAAAAGTCTTATTGTCACTGCAGTTCAGTTTTCTCCTTGATAATAAATTTCTGTTCAGCCATGGCAAAAGACTGGTGTGGCCAGGGAGTCAGCTACTGGGATGTCTGGGGGATAAACCTTGAGCAGGCTTTTATTTCAAGTAAAGATACAGATTATTGGTGCCTCGAAATTTCTCTTTGGTTAGGCATTCCAGCTTTTCCTTCCTCCACCTTTAGAAGCAGTCATGGAGAGGAGCACTCGTATGAGCCTGTTGAGTACATCTTTTCTTTCTTGCTAAATTAATGCCTCCAGAGGCCAAGTATCTGTATGATAATTTTGGTCGTCAGATCCTGGCTACACCTGTAATCGCAAAGCATTTTGCAAAGAAGGGTGGGTGGGGTTGTCACTGTCTCACAGATGTGTAAAGCTGAAACTCTCAGTACTTGGTTTCTTGTGAGGTTGGAAGCCTTTTGGATTCCCAAAAGGTACATGAGGGCTGAAGTCTTTCAGTTTGTTGAAAGGCTGGGGGAGGACGCGCGGTGAATTCCAGTGGTGGGAGCTTCAAACACTTTCCCAGGCCCACAGGAGTCTGTTTAGGTGTGACTGAGCAGCCGAAGGAGTTGGGCCGTCAGTCTCTGGGCTGGGAATAAGCAGGTTATGAGCTATGGATGTCTGCAGCAATTTTCTTGTCTGGTTGTTGAATGTGCACAGCTGAAGTCTGTTTGAAGCTGGATCAGCTTCCAAAAACCTTATTGTTTCATGCATTAGGATGTGACCTCAAGTCTCCACGTATTTTTGTGAATAACAGCTGAATTGGCTGTCCTGTTATTTTAACCAGAGGTGTTTGAAGAAAAGCTTTTTCAGGCTGAACACTGATGGCTAACTGGTGACTACCTGGATGGAGAGGGAGCTGGGAAGGGAGCAGTCTGCACTGCTCTGCTTTGAGCTGCTGTAGTACTGTGCTGCAAATACAGCAAGTGAACCAGTAATACGCTTGTCAGGGACTTCCCTTCTTGAGGGAAGAAAATACTAGGGATTGGTGTGCTGTTGTTCTCTGCATGGTATGACTAGGAAACTGCTTTAATGCATGTACTTTGGAGCTGAAATTCCATGTTCCCTAAAACCAGGTGATGGCAAATAAATGAAGGATAGTGCCTTCCTTTAAAAGCAAAGTACTTGCAGGCAGAGTGTTCTGAGAAAAATTTCAGACTTTTTTTCCAGCATGATTTAGAAGATCCTGATGTTAATGTTTTCAAATTAAAAACTTCTGGTGTTGTCTTCCCAAAATGTGTGAATTAGAAACTGTGTAAGTTCAATTACTTTGAAGGGCATTGCACTTCA
>NW_008589397.1:8032-11469 GCF_000691845.1 Merops nubicus
AGCTTTTTTTTTTATTGCACTGCAAGACTTTATAGTCTTTTCCAGGCAATTATTATTGTTGTATTATGTCTGAAATTTTTAAAGTGTTTCTAGTGATGCTCATGGGAGTGAAACTTAGTGATTATAAAATTATTACCCTGGAGTCTTATTCTACATACTGTTCATCTTTGTCTTACAGCTTGGAGTTCCTCTAGGTAGACTCCACAATACCATTTCCACAGTTACAATGCACCTGATGTGTAACTTCTGCAAATTTAGTAGTCAAATATAGGATGTGTTTTGAGTGTAATCTACATATAGGTCTTCTGAACTAATTTAACTCTTTAGTGAAAAATGAAGTTAACCAGCTGGTAGTATGATAAGCCTGAAGTGTATGTTTTTGCAAAATAAAAATATCCCAGATGGTAGATTCGTTGGTGTATCTCTTGTTTCTCAGTAGCTTCTTTACTCTTAATTCGTAAATAATACATTCATGGTACAAATATTTAACTTAGGTGCTTCTCTTAGATTTGTTTTGTTAGTAATTAGCTAAAAACTTCCCTCTGACTCATTGCTGCTCCTCTTGCACTTGGAAGTCCATTCACAGGTTCAGAATTTGAAGCTTACAGAGCACTATTGGAGTTGTGTTGCTACTAATAGCTCCCTGATGGTATCTGGAGCCCTGATTTCTCTTCTCCTTTTCATCTATAAATTATGAGAGAATAAACCTTTGCTTGCTGCCCTAATAAAATCTGTAGGTAACCTGTGTCTGTGCGTCTGTGTAATGTATTTATTTGGCTGCAAAATTTATTTTTAAGAAATAAATGGATATGTGGATGGTAAGCGGATATGGGCAGCTGAGCTCCAGCAGGAGTTATAGCCTTCAAGCTGGCAACCTGTTCGTATATATTTAGGTTTAACTGAGCATGAAGATAATGTTGCATCCATGTGTAAGAGAAATCTAATACTAATTTGTCGGTGGAGGAAAGACCTTTCACAATACTTGATGTTGACTGGTGCTACTCATGGCTTGGAGCTGTTTTTTCTGTGTTGCCTGTGAGCACTTTCAACACTTCTTTACACTGTTGCAAAGCCAAATAACACTAAATTGGTGTTTGAACTGTGACTGAGACACTTTTGGCCTGAATAGAAGTAGCCTTCAAAACACACGTAGTTTATAAAAAAGTTTGTGAACTTTTACACCTTTGCTTTTCCCAGGCCTGGCTACTTTGGCATTTTCTGCTGGACACCAATCGTGCTCCCCTTGTAACTGGCTAGGCTTTTCTTCTTGGAAACCCTGGGGGGGGAGAAAGTCTGTGGTTATCATAAAGGGTGCATGCTCTAAATAGTTGTTTTGTAAAGGCTGCATTTAGTGCTTGCCCTTCCATGTTAGAAACATCAACTTCACGTGGCAGAGTGCATGAAATGCAATCTGTTCATGAAAGTTGCTCTTTGTTTAGTATATAAGCAGTGGCTAACAGTTTAAGGAACTGTATTTCCTTTGTAAGTGGATTCAGTGATGGGGAAAACAGAGGGCTAGTTATCTTAAATGAACAAGCACAAATGAAGCTTCTTTACTACTCTTTTATAAATGAAAGAAATGCAAAACTTAAATGACAGGGCACATAGATTGAAGGGTGCTGTTGAAACTTGGATGCGTAAGTGACTTCTTGCAGGCAAAACAGAAACAATGGACTCTTGATTGAACACTTTTCCCACTTTTCCCCTTTTTGCCGATGGAGAAAGAGTTTCAATAGCTTGTTAGATAGAGAATGCTAAATATTTAGTATAATCTTTTTTCATCTTTACATTTCAGGTCAGCAATTTGGCTTCATCACACTGAGTTTGCCTGCATTCAAAGCTGCTTCCCTACAGTAGTTTGTTCTGGTTGGAAGTGAACATGTCTCAAGTTCAAATTCAGAATCCTTCTGCTGCCCTTGCAGGGAGCCAAATATTGAACAAAACCCCATCCCTTTCACAGCCTTTGAGTATTCCTTCTACTACTAGCTCTTTGCCCTCTGAAAATGCAGGCAGACCTATCCAAAACTCTGCTTTACCCTCTGCATCAGTTACATCCACCAATGCAGCTGCAGGTGAGGTTGTCTGTTAATAAGTCTCTATTTTCTTATGTTTGGAGTTCAGCATGATGTATTCCTGATGGCTTGCACCTACAAATACTTTAATATTTATCCTACTACAGTAGCTTGTAATGCTTTCTCCCTATTGATTGAAATATGTTTTGAGACAGAAGTGTACTTTTCCATGAAGTTCTAATAATCAGTTGAAATGTTTGTAATAGTAAAGAATAGTTAGGATAGTGTAACATTAAATTTTTAAAACATTGCTATCTGTCTTTTCTACAAGTAGCTTGTTTTACATACAAAATGTGTTGTTTGAAATAGTTTTTTTCTATTATCTTTAGTTTTTATTACCAGTATAATAATAAATGTATTGTGCTAACAAAATAATAGAGAAAATAAAAGGTAATAAGTAAAAAATAGATAATAGGAAAAATTGGAGAAGAAAAAAAAAAGATAACTGACTTTTGGAAATTCTTCAAAGTGACCATGATGAATACTTAGAAGATTTGATCCTTGAAATGTACTACACAAGATGCAAGCTAAATGCAAGCCTCCTAATACCATGCGTCTGGCTTGCATTAAAACATTAATGATGCTGTCTTTTAGGCATGGACATTGCTTGGAAATCCCAAAATTCACTAGATGGTTGTCAGTTTGGCTAATGAGAGCTGTCTATTCCAGTAAATTCTGAGTAGTGGTGTACTGCAGACAACTAAATGCTAAGCCAGTGAGATTTAATTTTTTTTTTTTTCCATTAAAAATTGTAGTAGAGTTTGTAGCTCCCTCTTCATTTATCTGGTTTTACGTAATCTTTCAGCTCCTTCAAACATGGCAAACCCCAAAGAGAAAACCCCAATGTGTCTTGTGAATGAGTTAGCCCGTTTCAACAAGATTCAGCCTGAGTATAAGCTTTTGAGTGAGCAAGGTCCAGCTCATTCTAAGGTAAATATTCATAGAAATTTCTTATTGCTGTTGTTCATGCTCTTTCATAAGTGGAAAGGCAAAGTACAAGCTTTTGGTGCAAAATAATACAGAATAATGGAGAGGAATGGGAAGCTCACCATACAAACACCAGATGTGTGGTGTTGGGGAAGGGTGAAGCTGTTACATATGTACTAAAAAGTACATAAAGGTTGAAATTACCAGTTACCTAAGAGTACATTGCTTTTTTTGAAGTTATTTATATCAGCTCCATGAGGAAATAGTTGCCTTTGATCTTCATTTAATAAAGCAAGGCTTGTCCCTTGCACTCTTTGCTAAAACAATTGTATTAAATCTGGATGATCTCTATGCAATCACTTTCTAGTGCAATATTAAGGTTTTGTTCTACATTTTGCCTGTTCTGCAGATTCTGTGTTCTCTCTGTGTTCTCTCTGT
>NW_008589398.1:0-886 GCF_000691845.1 Merops nubicus
GAAGAAGAAGAAGTAGAAGAAAAAAAAGAAGCAGCGGAAGAAGCAGGAGAAGACGCATAAGAAGCAGAAGAAGAAGAAGTAGAAGAAGCAGAAGAAGAACGAGAAGCACAAGAAGCAGAAGCAGAAGAAGCAGAAATACAAGTAGAAGAAGCAGAAGTAGTAGAAGAAGCTGAAGAAGCAGAAGAAGAAGAAGCAGCAGAAGAAGAAGTAGAAGCAGAAGAAAAAGAAGAACAACAAGAAGCAGAAGCAGAGGAAGAAGAAGCAGAAGTAGCAGAAGCAGAAGAAGAAGCAGAAGAAGAAGAAGCAGAAGAAGAAGCAGAAGAAGAAGCAGAAGAAGAAGAAGCAGAAGAATCAGAACAATCAGAAGCAGAAGAAGCAGAAGCAGAAGAAGAAGAAGAAGAAGATGCAGAAACAGAAGAAGAAGAGGAAGAAGAAGCATCAGAAGCATCAGAAGAAGAACAAGAAAAAGTAGAACAAGCAGAAGAAGAAGCAGAAAAAGAAGAACAAGAAGCAGAAGCAGAAGAAGCAGAAGCAGAAGAAAGAAGGAGAAGAACAAGAAGAAGAACAAGAACAAGTAGAACAACAAGAAGATAAAGCAGAAGAAGAAGCAGAAGAAGCAGAAAAAAAATAAGCAGAAAAAGCAAAAGAAGCAGAAGAAGCAGAAGAAAAAGCAGAAGAATCAGAAGAAGAAGCAGAGGAAGCAGATGCAGAAGAAGAAGAAGAAAAAGAAGAAGAAGCAGAAGAAGTAGAAGAAGCAGAAGAAGAAGAAAAGGAAGAAGCAGAAGAAGCAGAGAAAGCAGAAGAAGAAGCAGAGGCAGAAGAAGCAGAAGCAGAAGAAGCAGAAGAAGAAGAAGAGGCAGAAGAAGAAGCAGAAGAAGCAGAAGCA
>NW_008589399.1:0-738 GCF_000691845.1 Merops nubicus
TTCATGTATGCCCTGACTCTGGTAGGTCCATGCCTGGCTGGAGGAATGGGGATGTTACCAGGGTCTCCGTGCCTAGGACATGGGGGGGCTGCCTGGGGGGCCCGGGGGGTGCTCACCTTCCTCTCCCCAGCCCTCAGGGATAGCAAGGGAGGCTGACGCCAGGGCTGCTGCGAGGAACACCATCACCCTGCCCAGGCATGGGATGGGGCTGTGCATCTGGAGGAGACAGAGCAGGGAGGGACACAGGCTGTTATCCCCTGCAATGGGACGGCCATCAGATCGCACAGCATCCCTGCAGAACCACAGACCCCACCTCTCCCCCCGGCCTCATCCCCTCCTGCTGGGGACAGTATGGGGGCTGTACCACAGGGACCCCAGCTGGCACAACTGGCAGGCTCTGTGCTGCTGTCCCAGCTGGCGCCTGGCTGCTGAGGAGTCCCCACGCCTGGAAGGGGAGTGCAAAGGGCAAACACTGACCAGGAGCTTGGGACTGTGTGAGTTGGTGGATTAAGGGCTCTTTGCCATTGCAGCCCTGTGCCGGGAGCTCTGGCTGGCTCCCAGCCTCGGGGTGGTCCAGACACCTGCAGCTGGAGCAGGAAGGGACAGAGGAGAAAATCTGGCCTGTATTTACATGGCAGGAGGCAGCAGTTACATCTGAACAGGCTCACACAGCCAGGAAGAGTAGGTCTGTGAGAGCTCAGATTGTAATGAGAGGGTCTGGCTGGGGGTCCTGTGTCA
>NW_008589399.1:757-4876 GCF_000691845.1 Merops nubicus
CTTCGAGGCCATTTGGGGTCTCTGGATCCAGGGAGAAGGGCTCTGAAATCCCTTTCTTCCACTCAAAGATCACCAGTGGCTCTGAAGCAAAGCAGATGCTGAGTCAGGGATGTGCACCCAACTCTCTATAGGTTCAACCCCAGCCACAGATTGGGTTCTCTCCACCATAGCACAGCCAGCATCACCCTGTCTGTGCCAGCCAACACGACCCTGTCCACTGCAGCATGGCTCTAAGGCATCCATTCCAGCCTGCATTGTCCTGCTCGTACCAGCTGGCATCACTCTGTCAATCAACGCCAGCGTCACCCTGTCCACCCCAGCCTGCATCACCCTGCTGTGCCAGCCAGCATCACCTCGGGGCATCCATCCTGGCCACCATCACGCCATCCATGTCAGCAGTGTCACTGTCCCTTTCAGCCAGCCCTGGCAGGCACAGACAGCTGAATCATCCCCCCCTGGAAGACCCCCTGCCCCCCCGTCACGAGCAGGCAGGCCTGTTTACTGGCACCCACATCGTCGGGCTGAAGGCATGGGAGGCATCTAGCTCCCTGCCAGCCCCAAGCACAGGCAGCAGCTCATGGGTGTAAATCCACATCCCCCCTGTGTAACCAGGGTTGAACAGACGAGTTGCTTCTGGGGGGGATGCTCCAGCCCCGCCAAGGCACCCCAAAGCAGCTGCCAGTTCCTCTCCCACGGGCAGCTGCCCATGGCCACAGTCCAAGCTACGTCGTGAAGGGAACGAGAGCTACAAGGTGATGTGCTGCAACCTAGTGAGTACCTCCAGGAAGGCTTGTGGCACCCTGCATCCACTCTGTCCTGAACACGCCAGGCAGACTCAGATGCAAGCCCCAAATGTACATAATTTCATAAGACTGTCATAAGCTTTTCCTACCAAACCACCCATAGAAGTGTTCCCAAGAAACATCAATTGAAAGGTCTCTGCCAAAACTATGCTGGTAACTAACTGGGAACATTTGGCCTTAAAGTAAAATATTTTGGTGATGGAAAAAAAAAACAAAACCCGACAACTTAAAATACACTTAAGAGCAGTAACCAAAAATAACTCCAAACACCACATGGGCTAGAGTTAAGAGGATGGTGTTGAGGCAGGGCGGAGGGGGGGGAGATCAGGGAGAAAGGAGAGTGTGTTAGTGTGGAGAGAGAGAAATAGTTTTAAAATAAAATCATTTCTTCTCCTGACTGCCCTGGGGTTTTGTGCAAACACTGTGGAGACTGAAGGCAGAGCTGCTGCACTTATCACCCACCATGCCAGCCTGTGGCAAGAGGATATAGTCTGTGTGCTCCCTCACTCCTGACATGAGTTTGCTAGGTCTTAGGGCTACTGACTGGTTCAGGGCTAGTTTGGAAAAATGACCCTGCAGCCATGATGCTGAAAGGAATCTTCCCCTGCACAGACAAGGGGAGAGCTGGGAGCATGCCACAGTTTGCAGCCAGCCACTGCTAGCATCCCCAGGGAACAGCCTGGCCAGCCTGGCTGCAGGTGATACTGCCCACAGGCCCAGAGGCACCCCAGATCCCTGTGTGGTGGCAGAGGGCATCTCTGCAGCCCTAGATGCAGGCCTGTCCCCAACCACATCTCAACTCCTGCTCCCCATGACAGCCCCTGAGTGGTCCCTACCACTCTACCTTGAGGGCCACCCTGCTTCCTCCCACTCTTCAGCACTCTCTGCCCCAGAGCCCACCCAGCACTCCCCATCCAAGCACCCTGTGAGCTCCCCTGCCTTGGGCAGGCTTTTTTGGGCAGCTGCCCACCCCTGCCAGCACACAAAGACCCCCAGTCACACGCAAAGGCTCAGTAAATGACCCGCCCAAGCGCTGCCAAAACCTAGCCACGAGTGAGCATCACCGCAGAGAGAAGAAACAGGGCAAGCCCTTCCTTGCCTGCCCGAAGGCCACAAACAAAAGGGGAAGGAGCCGCAGAGCAGGGGAAGACCCGGCGCTGTGGCAGGGAGCCAGGATCTCCGGGCAAGGCAGAGCTGCAAAACAGCCTGCCCAGAAAGGATCCCCACACTTCTGCAACCAAACTCCCTCCCACGGGGAAAACAGGGGTGCAAATGAACACACACGCACGTCTGTTGCCAGGCCACCTTCCCTAGCAGCTCTGCACCCCGATGGACAGAGAAAACACAAGGGTAGAGAAAACATCCCTCTATGTTTGCACCAGTGGTGACACATCCCAAGGACAGGGAGTCCTGGCACAGTGGTCCTGGAGCTGAGCCGGGACAGAGGGAACAATCAGAGCTTTTCTTCCTCACCGCCTGCTAATCCTGGCCTGAGAGGCATCTGCCACCCGCCTGGGGCTGGGTGACCTTCCGTGCCCATGGCCGGGGCAGAGGGACCCAGCCTGGGGCTGTGGCTTGGTCCCACCAGGGACCGCAGCAGTGCTGGACTCTGCTCCCTTGGCAGGGGATGCTCTCATCACCGGCACGGGCAGGGTGATCAGGCTGTGCAATGGCATCCATGGAACTGAGCCAGAAACACAGCGTGCCACCTGCCCACCCTGCACCAAACCCACTGTCCCACTGGGCATCATTTGAGCTCATCCAAAAGTTTCTGGGGAGCTGCAGGGAGAGATCCTGCTGTGAGCCTCTTCCTGCATCCAAACTGAAATGCTGTGAATCAAAAACATCCCCCAAAATCACATGTGCACCAGCACCAAAGCCCATGCGGGGTGTGACAGTCCCCCCAGCACAGCTTGCTCTGTGCCATGCCCCATCGTGGCCTGGCAAAGCCCGACGCAGATTCAAGGGGAGGCCAACTTTCCATTGTGCTCAGCACTTTGAAAGACACTGGGTTTTGGTTTCTTTTTGGGTTATTTTTGCTTTGTTTCATTTGAAGTCGCTCTTCAAAGAGACTGAGCCACAGGCAGAGTTGGGAGTGGTGGGGGGCACACAAGAAGACGATGCCACACCACAGTACTGAAGATGGCAGTGGGTAGATATGGGGTGCTCCCCACTGAGCACAGAAAGCTGAGGTGCCTCCTAACCTCCCCCCAGGGTGATCTGGGGCTGCACCATTGCAATAGATATGTGGCAAATAAAAAAAAGACCACTTGGGCAGCTCTGCCCACTGCATCCTGGGCCGTGCTGGAGTCACCCACCTGCAAAATGCTGCTCTGCCACAGGCAGCACCCGACACCAGCTCATCCTAACACCCTCGAGATGGCTTCACACCCTGCTCCTGCCCCCCGGGCAGGAGAGCATCCCTGGCCCCGCAGCCCAGGCCCTTCTCTGTGCCAGTGCTGCCTGTGGGAAACGCATCCTGTGGCCAAGGGTGGTGGCATTTGGAAGCAGCAGGAGCTTCCCCTCTCCTTGCTGTCCTGTGGGGTTGGGAGCGCAGTGCCCCACTAACCCTCTCTCCTCCTTGCAGCCCCGCAGAAGTGCTGTGCTCTGCTCTGACAAGCTGTGGCACGGCCCAAGCCCATCCCCGTGACCACTGATCTGCCCAGAAAGCTGGCAGCATCCCACCTCTGCAGCGTCGGTGGCCTCCACCATCAGACTGTCAGAGGGGGAGCATGGACCCTGCTGCTGGCATGGTCCCCTGCAACCATGCAGCCTGTCCCCTAGGTGCTGCTGGCACCCTCCCAGCTGCGGGGTGCCTGGAGAAAGCTCAGCAATGGGTGCTGGCAGGGAGGGAAGTATGTACTCCACCCCCTCCAGAACCACCGGGGTCATGAGAAGACCCTTGGACAACCAGCTGCAACTCAAATGCAGGCCAAATGTGGGGCTAAACTCAGCACAGCTCAGGAGTGGGGTTAACCTCAGTTCAGCCCAAACACAGGGTTAGACTCCAGCTCAGCCCAAACACAGGGTTAACCCCAGCACATTCCAGATGTGGGGCCAAACCCCATGCAGCCAAGAAGTGGGATTAATCCCAGCTCAACCCAAACACAGAGCTCACCCCAGCACGACCCAGGGAACCAGTTCGGCTCCAAAGACAGGTAAATACACAACTTCATACAACCCAGGCCAACCCCCCCCAACATCCCCTGGTGATGCCCATCTGACCAGAGCCCCATTGGTGTCCAAAACCACGACCAACCCCCCTGTACCCCAAGGGTCACCTCTCTCCTCTGTGGGGCTGGCAGCTGCTAGTGGG
>NW_008589399.1:5432-5762 GCF_000691845.1 Merops nubicus
TCTTCACAGCTGAGAGATTATTTTTAGGATGGGGTGATGGAGTCAGTGGGGGGGCTGCATCCCCACTGTCATTGGCACAGGGTTGTTGGATGGGCACGGTGCCGTGTCTGGGGACGCAGGTGGGACACGCCAGCAGTGAGCTGGGCCACCCTGTGATTAGAGCAGGGTGGGAAAGGTTTTTCTTGTCCCAGAAATGCTTTAGGATTTGGGACATTTTTCTGCTCCTGGGCTCAGCCCAGCCTGGCAGAGGTTTCGGTGGAGTTGCAGCTCCTGGCATGATGGGGCACCCTGCACCCCAGCATTTCACCACCCCAGAAAAAAATCCCCTAA
>NW_008589399.1:6011-8095 GCF_000691845.1 Merops nubicus
TGGCCAGTGCCTGGGAGCCATCAGGCTCAGCTCCATCCCTGAGGCTCAAAGGTGCCGGGGTCAGACAAAATGCTGTGGGGTGGTAGGGCCAAAATAAACAGCTCACCGTACACTCCCTCAGCTAGCAATTTGCTGTTGCTTCTTTTGCAAAACAAAACCCCTTTTGGGCTAGAGAGAGATTTCAGGTGTCATTAAGGGCCACCTGGGCAGCCAAATAAAGCCACCACCAAAGGCTGGCCCATTAACCCTTTGCACCCCATCAGCAATGTCTGTGCCTGGAGGGGAGGATGGCAGTTGCAGAGCCTCAGCAATGTGTGACTGGGGGACACTGGTGCCAGGCTCTAGCACCTGGTGGGATAACTACAGCCTGTCTTCTCCAAGCTTGGAGCAACACTGCTTCTTTTGCTGAGGGGAGGCAGCCCAGAGGACGCAGCAGTGTGAGAGGCACAGGACAGGGACACAGGCTAGTGAAACACCTCTCTGTGTCAGCATCTGTGCCCCCCATCTCATGCCAGGTCAGTCAGATGGCAGCCCCCAATCCAAAGGGAGAGGTGGAGAAGTGGCAGGAAGTGGGGAAAAGCTGGAGCAGAAGCCTGCTGCTGAGGCTGGGAATGGGGGCTGAGCCCTGCCTAAGTTGAGAAGGTTGGAAAAACATCGTCTGGCTCATTTTCTGCTGGGGAAAAAAAAACCAGCCAAGTTCTCCTGAAAGATTAAGTGCAATCGTATCCGAACTGGGGGAAAGCAGGGCAACGTGGTGAGCGTGCTGACACATCTCCTTCCACGATGCTGGAGAGATGCCCTGTCCTCGCTCGGGGCCAGCTCTGTTTACAGGCTCCTATTGTCTCTTTTTTTTTTTTTTCGTTTTGGTTTATTCCTCCCCCCCTCCAATGTTATAGTTCAGAGTAAACAAAAGCAAGCAGCCTCTCACTCCAAACATTTCAGCCATCCCAAACTTTCTCCTGAGGGGGGCTGCCCGTGGAATTTTCCTCATCCAAAAGAATTTCGAAATGTTCCCGTTGCTGCCTGCTCTCACTGGAGGCCAAGGCAGCTCCAAAACCCTTCGTGAAACATTTGAGCTGCCCTTTGCACAGCCCTGGCTCCGCTGGAGGCACCGAGGACCAGCAGTGCTGTGCCCCGAAAGCCTCACCACGCACAGGGAAACCCTCCAGCCTGGCACACTTGTCAGAGAGAGTAAGGAGAGAGGCATGTCCCAGCCTGTACAACCCCCCCCCCAACCCAGCCCATCACCTGAAGGGAGCCAGCAGGTCCTGATGAGGCTAGATCCTCCTTTTTATATTCTAAGCTGCTGCTACAGCTAGTATTGCCCTGAGATGGCAATGCTGCTGCCAGCTGGAGGGGCGAGGGTGAAACAGCTGCTGGAGCTCCTCCTCAGAGCCATCAGTGGCACCCTGGGCACCGGGAGGGCAGTTTGCAGCAGTGATGCCTGATGCCTGCTCAGGCCTCCTGTGTATTGCCTGGGCAGATGCAGAAGGAGGGGATGGTGAGCTGCATCTATCCCTGGGGATGGAGCGGGGGCACAGCACTGGCCCCTGCACATCCCTGGGAGGTGGCACGTGGAAGGGAGGAGGAAATGTCCTCCAGGATGAGCCATGGTGCTGGGTGCCACCCAAAGGTGCTGCTTTTCCTTGGCCCACATCTCACTGGTCGGATGTGGAATCCTGTCCCAGAAGAGGTGGGACCCCAATATGGGCAAGCAGAGACCTCCAAGCGCTCTCTTGGCTCTGGCTATGCACAGACGTGGCGTGAAACCTATGGGATTCCTCAGCCTGCTGGTAATGGGGGCATCAGGGGTGGCCCCTGAAACAACCAGAGGGAGAAAAGCCCAGCCAAAAAGCCCCAAAAGAAAGCCAGCAGTCACGGGAAGAAGCACCCGAAGCTCAGCCCAGTGTGGATTTGGCTGTCAGTGCAACTCATTGTGGTGTCCTGGCACACTGATGTCCCCTGCTCGCTTTCCCGAAAGGTCTCTGGATGGGTGTCACTGGGTAGGTGGTCCCCCAGCCCAACACACACACGGACATGCTAGGGAGCCCTGCAACCTCCTTCCCCGGGCAAAAGCAAACTTT
>NW_008589399.1:8123-8575 GCF_000691845.1 Merops nubicus
GAGAGCCAACCCGCCCTGGCACCCATTGCACTCCCCTCCCACAGCATCCCTGTGCCAGCACAGCAGCGCTGGGGAGGAGAAGATACCTCAGCTCCACGCCGGGCAGGGGTCTCGCTGTGTGACGGGGCTCCACGAGGTGCCCCCGTTGACTCTGCACCATCTCCCTGCGCCGCCTTGCCGGGCTCTCCTCCTCCGTGGAGGCGGCTCAGAGGCTTGGTGTGCCCATTGCACTCCCCTCCCACAGCATCCCTGTGCCAGCACAGCAGCGCTGGGGAGGAGAAGATACCTCAGCTCCACGCCGGGCAGGGGTCTCGCTGTGTGACGGGGCTCCACGAGGTGCCCCCGTTGACTCTGCACCATCTCCCTGCGCCGCCTTGCCGGGCTCTCCTCCTCCGTGGAGGCGGCTCAGAGGCTTGGTGTGGGAGCGGTCCTACCCCCCCCAGCAGCCCCCT
>NW_008589400.1:0-6757 GCF_000691845.1 Merops nubicus
GCCATAAAGCCTCACTGAAGTCTGAAATTTTGCTATCCTATGACATGGCCTGGGAGGCATTGGCCCAGGCTGCCCATGGAGCTGGGGGAGTCACCATCCCTGGAGGGGTTCAGGAAACCTGTGGACGTGGCACTTGGGGACATGGTTTAGTGGGCATGGGAGTGTTGGGTTGATGGTTGGGCTTGATGATCTTAAGTCGTTTCCAACGTTAATGACTCTATGGTTTCACATCACAGATATTAACCTCAGCAAACACCCTGCTGAGCCAACCAGCAGCTCTCACACCTCCCCTCTTAACAGGCAGCAGCCACTAGAGCCACCAGCTGTCCTGGAGTCAGTCCTGACCTCCCACACTGGAAAGGGTCCTTCCTAAGTAAGGCCATGAGGAGACACCAGAGCAGACAGCACCAGAAGTCCTAAACAGGGGTATCCCCACATTCCCTCTGCAAGGACCAGCTGCAGAGCTCAGGTGTTCAGCTGGCCCAGCAAGAACATCTCTCCTCATGCCTGGGAAGGAGAAGATAGTGTGCCAAGTTTCAAGAACAAAGCAGATGGAAGACCCCCTGAATGACACCCTAAGGGCTGGGACATGGTTCCTGCTGCTCAGGAGGGAGAGGGGCTGGGACTCCAGCAGGTAGCAGAGAAGGACCCAGGAGCACTGGTGGACAACAAGTTGCTCATGAGCCAGAAATGGGCCCTCAGGGCCAAGAAGGTCAATGGTCTTCTGGGGTGCATGATGAAGAGTGTGGCCAGCAGGTAGAGGGAGGTTCTCCTGCACCTCCACTCTGCCCCAGGGAGGCCACAGCTGGAGGATTGTGTCCAGTGCTGGGCTCCCCAGTTCAAAGGGGACAAAGAACTACTGGAGAGAGTCCAGCAGAGGCTACAGAGATGCTGAGGGGCTGGAGCATCTCTGTGCCAGGACAGGCTGAGAGCCCTGGGGCTGCTGAGCTGGAGAGAAGACTCAGAGGGGATCTGATCAGTGCTGAGCAAGAGCTAAAGGGCCCCTGGGGGAAAAAAAGACTGGGGCCAGACTGTTGTCCTGTCACTGGGCACCACTGACAAGGGGCAACGGGCACAAACTGGAACCCAGGAGGTTCCATCTGAACATGAGGAGAAACTTCTCTGCTGTGAGGGTGCAGAGCCTGCAGCAGCTGCCCAGAGAGGCTGTGGAGTCTCCTGCTCTGGAGAGATTCCAAACCCATGAGGATGTGATCCTGAGCACCCTGCTCTGGGTGACCCTGTTGGACGAGATGATCCCCAGAGCTCCTTTCCAACCCCTCCATTCTGTGATGAGTAACAGCCACCCACGGC
The DNA here is from genome assembly GCF_000691845.1 of Merops nubicus. Lineage (NCBI taxonomy): Eukaryota > Metazoa > Chordata > Aves > Coraciiformes > Meropidae > Merops > Merops nubicus. Next base: position 1,312 of record NW_008589400.1, read on the forward strand.
ACAGCCACAACACAGCTCCCACCTCAAGGCCAAGACAAGCTTTTCCTCTGCACTGGCAACAGCAGGGACAGAAGGACCTCAAGATCCTGCTGCCACCCAACCCCTTCCCCTCCACCCTGCAGCCAAAACCCTCCCAGCAGCTGCTAATCATCACATAAGGTCTCACAGCTCTGCTCTTAGGGACCTGGAAAACTGCTCTCCCCACCTCCCAGATGAGGAAAAGCCCTGCACAAAAGATGACGACACCGTGGTCCCCACAGGCTGGAGGCAAGTCTGGAGCTGCCTCCCTCCAGGCAGATCCCTGGCCCCTGGCAAACCCCTGGGCCATGGCAGGGCTGCAGCTGGCAGGGCAGGCAGAGCACCTGCATCTGCTCTGGAGTTACAGGGACACTGTGTGAGCACCCACCTCACAGTCCCCAGGCAAGTCTGAAACACAGGGTAACAAGCAGCACTGATATATTCAACTTGTGACACCAAAAACACATTTAAGGAAGACAGTGGTGCAGTTTCCTCTGTGCTGTTAGAAAGGGATGGGTTTATAACTAAATAGCAAAGAAGAGACCCAATCTGAGAAGCTCGAGCACAGTAAGAGGGCAACTGCCCTCTTCCCAACTTAACAACACACCAGTATGTGGCAAAGAGGGGAACTTGCAAGTGAAAGAAGCAGAACAAGTCTCTCAGAGGGCCTTCTGGGCCCCCTTGTCCAGAGGTGTACCCTCTTAATGCTCTACTAAACACATGAGAAGCAGCTGCCCAGCCTGACTCTTACCTCTTGCAGGTCACACGTCTGGGTAGTTCTGGTGTCACTTCGGGTGCTCAGCGAGGCAGAGCTGTCCTCTGCTGCTCCACACAAGCACTCAGCACCTTGGGGTGATGCTGTCCCCAGATACGTCCTGTAAATGAAAACAAGAGTGAGAGTGGGGGTTTTACACTGAGCACAGTACACCCCCCAACCAGAGCTGCTCGTAGGAGTGTTCATCCCAGTGCTCTGTAACCCGGGGCAGCTGTGGGGGAACAGAGGGGAGTCCTCAGAACAGGGTCAGCACAGACACCACAGCCCTGAGAAGCTACAGGAGCACGGAGGGAAGAGGTGACAGCTCAGTGACAGCTCCTGGGGGCACAGGGAGCGACGCTGTGTCTGCAGCACCCTGCTCAGCACAGCAGGACCCGACCCAATGGCCCACGGCCACAGCCAGGGAGAATGGCATTGGAGGAGCCCAAGGCACCAAGGGGCTCAGGACCAAACAGTCCTCAGCGTTTCACTTTCCCCCTTAAGCTGCTTTTCAGTGACTACCAAAACACTTCTGTAAGTCTGGAAGCCCTTGTGCCTTGGTGTCTCTCCACGAGCTTCACAGTCAGCAAAAGAAAATAATTCTCCTAAGTTCTCCTGGTTCCCCTTTCAACTCTGCTGCCACGTGGGCACAGACTCAGAGGCAGAGGACCTCAGCTCCAGACCCAAGCCATGTTTCACACTCAAGAGCCCTGCCAGACATCTGAAAAAAGATCACACTGGTCATTCTGCTTCGGAGCCAGGACTCCCATTCCTCAGCATGGAAAATGACATTTCCTCCATGTAGCTAATGCAGAAAAAGCTTTCAAAGGTCAAAAATAAATATGAAGCCACCAATTCATCACAAAAAGTAACTTCCTACTGAAGCTCTTAAAAGCCTGGGCTCTCTAGTGCAAACACTCCACCTAGAGCAAGCTGTGCCAGAGCCATGTGCTCAGGGCTGCAACCAGCACAGGGCAACTCCTGGTGTCCCCAGAACAGGCTGCACACACCCCTGGTACCACCAGACATCAGCCACTGCCCCAGGGGACCCGAGCGCAGGAACACGATGGCACAATCCTGCCCAGGGAGCTGGGGCCTGTGCTCCCCCCACTGCCTTTCCTACAGGCACCATCCTGGAGCCAGGGCACACCCAGGGTGATCCCCACCGGCCACATCCTGTCCCCTGCCCTCGGTGCTGAGCAAAGCGCCGCTCGGACAGCACCAGCACACCCCCACACCCTGCCAGCCCTTCCCTCGGGGAGGGAGGGGGGCAGCAAGGTGCTCAGACAGCCCCATAGGTCCTGGTCCCCTCCCACCCTGCCCAGCAGCTGCGGGGCAGCACAGGCCGCAGGGACTGGTTCCGACACCCAGCCCACCCTGGGACTCTGCCCGGGGCAATTCAGTGCCACCAAAACAGCACGGCTGTCCTCCAGCTCTGTGCCCATCACCCAGCTCCACAGCCTGTTTTCATACCCTCCTGCACCCCAGAAAAACGCAGGCAGTGCCCTGGCTCTCAGCAGGAGGCCAGGATCTGCCCACGTGCTCTCCTTCTGGCCCCAAGTGACACAGGTCACCGTGTGGTTTTGTGACAACCACCTGAAGTAGGGGGAGGCTCCGGGAGCAGGAGCTGAGCAGACAGGCCCAGGGATGCAGGGAAGCAGCAGCAGGTCACAGGGCTGCCCAGCAGGCACCAACCCTTGGCCTTTCCTGCTTTAGGACCTGCAGGCCCCAGAGATTTTGCAGCAGGATGGAGCATCACTCACCTGCCACAGCTGACCGCGAACACGTCCCTTAACCTCTCAGTGTTAAAGCAGGGAAAGACTTGAAGCAAATCAGAAGGGAAGGGCAAGAACAGCCTGGAGAGGATGCAGGCTGGAAGGAGAAGAAACTCCACCCCAATCTGAGCACACAGCCCAGACCTCCCCGCCGTGCACACTCAGCTCAGCCCGGGGCGGGTGAAGCAGCCAGCAGCTATTGCTCCATTTGGGAGAGAGAGGAGGTCCCAGCAGTGCCCCAGGGCCATCCCCTGTCACTGGGAGCCAGGGCAGGGGCTCTCGGTGACGTTTGGCTCTCCCCGGGGTCCTCTGCTCCAGCCCCACGCTGCTCCCCTGCAGCTCCCAGTGCTGAGCATGCCCCAAGGAGGAGTGAAGGAGAATTACAGCAGCTGGGCTCAGGGCACACACCAATCCTCTCTCCTCCTGAAAAAATCCCTCAAGCTGACAAGAGGTTTCCTGGCCTGGACCAGCACTAGTGTGGCCAGCAGGAGCAGGGAAGGGATTGTGCCCCTGGGCTGGGCACTGGGGAGGCCACCGGTTGAGTGCTGGGGTCAGGTTTGGGCACCACAGGATCAGAAAGACCTTGAGGGGCTGGAGAGGGTCCAGAGAAGGGCAACGAAGCTGGGGAGGGGTCTGGGGAACATGGCTTGTGAGGAGTGGCTGAGGGACCTGGGGGTGCTGAGCCTGGAGAAGAGGAGGCTGAGGGGAGAACTTCTGGCTCTCTGCAACTCCCTGAAAGGAGATTAGAGTGAGGTGGGGGTTGGGCTTTTCTCCCAAGTAACCAGTGATAGGACGATAGGCAATGGGCTGAAGTTGCCCCAGGGGAGGTTTCAATGGGATCTGAGGAAGAATTTCTCTCCTGGCAGAGTGGTGAGGGATTGGCCCAGGCTGCCCAGGGAGGTGCTGGAGTCACCAGCCCTGCAGGGGTTCAGAAAACGTGTGGATGTGGTACTTTGGGACATGGTTTAGTGGTCATTGGAGTGTTGGGTTGATGGTTGGACTTGATGATCTTAGAGGTCTTTTCCAACCTTAATGATTCTAGGAAGAATATTTACATTCAAGTTTAACTCACTGGAGGTGAAGGGCTGGTAATTACAAGACCCATTGCCATGCTGACCACCACACTGAGGGGAACATCTCACCCCTGATTTAATTATCCTGTGGGAACACACGATACATTTGCACCAAGTTCTCACCCAGCTGAACATCAGAACTGGAACTTGCTCCCTACTAACATCACAGCACACATCACTCTGAGAGAGTTCTGGGGGCTCTGTGCACAGCACAGGGCAGGAGACAGCTCACCTCCCAAAAAAGATGACACCACTTGCCTTGCAGAGGCTCTGTCTCTTCTGCAGCATGGAGCAACCTCACTCAACACTTGCCTCCAGTACTTCTCCAGCCCCCTCTGCACTGCAGGAGGCCACTGGGGACTCACACAGCTCCTGTGCACAAGCACAAGTGGTGCCCTGGGTCTGGGAAGCACTCAGTGATTGTTGTTAGGACCAAAACAGACATGGACTTCTACTCAGCAAAGGGGGAGAAGGAAGGACATAAGCTCATTCATGCAACTACTATGAGAGACAACAAATTCTCCTAACTTCAGATGAGACCAGTAACTTTAAAGAAGAATTATATATATAATAAACCTAAGCCACACTGGCCAGGTTGAGAGGTCAACTTTCAGGGACAGGCTCCACAGGAGATTTCCCACCTAACAGCATGATCTTCCCAGGAAGAAAAGCAGCTGCTCAGCAAGTTCCAAACTCTTCCAAATGCAGGATGACTTCCAGGGACCACAGGGGAGTTCTCAGCACCACCATTAATTCAGGCAGGTAAAGCAAAGCAGCCGTGCCCCGGAGGATGATGCCACCAGGTGAAGCCCAGGTTTAAGATGTACAAAGCAGCTCACCTTGGTTTTAATTATTTCTAGGGTTATTGTTTGGCAGGTCAAATATTTACAATAAAGGAGGAAGATAAATAGCTCCCTCCCTATTTTACTGCTGTAATTATCAGCTGAGAGCAAGAAAAAGGACCTGCAGGGGAAGGATAGGGAGGATAGGGGAGCTGCTCCCCAGCACCACACTTTGCCCCCCCCACCTTGAAGGGGAACACACAGGAAAGCCGAGCCCAAGAGGGACACGAACGGGTCCTTCTCTCACACACTGTCACCAAACATGCACCTGGCCAGCCCAGGGACCAACCCCGGGCTGCTCTTCCCCAAGTTCAAGCCACCTGCTGGTTCCTGGAACCATGTCCAGCACTCGCCTCAGTCTCTCTTCTTCAAAACACACTAAACTTCTCACTTGTATTCAAGAATAAGCTTTTCAAGGAGCACATGTAGACATCTGTACTCTTAGGAGGGCTCTTTCCCCTGGTTCAGCTGGCTGAATTTCAGTGCCACCTACAGAACTTGCCCTGCCCTCCCATTCTCAATAAAAAAACTGAGGAAATCCAACTTCCAGCAACAGAAGAGAAAAACCATCTCCAAGGAGAACAAGGCTGAGCTCTGAGCTCTCCACACCACGGAGACCTGTGGCTGCCAGAGCCACCACCCCAGCCCACAAACTGGGAAGAAAACAGCCTGCTGCTGGAGTCACATCCTCGGCATCTCCCGTTTCCTACAGAAATCTCCAAACAAATGAAAAGAAAATAACAGCCCTGGCGATGGAATTAACCTGCTAGACGAGGCAGCCTCAGAGGTCACGCAGCAAGGTGCCGGGATCACTGCAGGACTCGCTGAACGAGTTCAAAAGAGCGAATCTCGTCCGAAAGCAGCACAGCCACGGGGAGCAGGGAACCCGCCCGGAGCTGGGGAGGAGGAAAGGAGCCCGGGGCAGCCCGGCCCGGGCAGCACGGAGCTGGGGAGGAGGAAAGGAGCCCGGGGCAGCCCCGCCAG
>NW_008589401.1:0-14076 GCF_000691845.1 Merops nubicus
CAAAAAGGGGGAAACGGCCGCAGAAAGCCGCGTCCCTCCGCGGGCTCCGCGCAGCCCCGGACCTACGGTGCGGGACCCCCGCAGCCCCTCACCGGCTGCGGAGCCGGGATCTGCTGGGACGGACACCGAGGGTCAGATTCTGAAATACCAACAGCACATGAGGGCCCGGGTCTTAATTTTTACTAGTGTCGAGGAATAAACCCATTGCTCATAAACGTGCGGGAAGACCGAGTATGTTGATGTGTTGTTATACTGGTTTTTATATGACAGGTTATAAGATTACTCAGGAGGCCAATACAGCACGTTAAAGGGGCTCTCACGTCCTGTTTTCCTCTGCTGTGAAAGTTGGTGAAGTGATAGGATTAGGGGTCATACACATCTAGACTCCCTTTATCACTTGGAAGAATTTCCACAGCAGAACACAAGGAACATATGAAACCTCAATTAGCTGATTTCAGATTATCATCATACACTGGACAGTGTGCAAGATTTTAAAAATTTTGTTTCTGACACCTTTTGTGCTAGAGATTCTTTTCTGTGCCTTTGTGTGGGAGGGAGTTGCAATGAAAGATGCTAAGAAGAGGTGTAGTTAATCGGTAAAATATGATATTAGAGCAATAGATATATAATAGCAATATAACCTTATGTTTATATATGCTATATTGATAACTTTAATATAAATTATTGATAAGATATTTAAATGCTGCTGTTAAAGTGGGAAAAGACAGTTGTAACGCCTGTAAGACTTTGAATTTTCAAGCTCAATTCACCAAAGAAGATGGAGAAATGTTGCACAGCGTTGACATTTTGTTGTGAAATCCTAAAGCGTCTCCGTTGCCAGAGCAGCCACCGCTCACTGAACAACTGCTGTTAGTTTCAGCTCTCTCTAGATCCAGCATCTGAGGACAGATGTGGCGACCCCGGGACCCTACGAAAGGGAAATCTCCGTGTGCTGCGGGCACGGGGGTCGGGCACTGCGGGAGGGGACGGGACTCCCTGTGAAGTGGCAGAGGAGGGCAGGGCAAAGATGAGCTGGAACTGCCTGAATTTAAACGGCAAAAAGGCTGGGAACAGGCAGGTAGCAGGATGTATGAAGGGCAAAACATGGTAGAGAGGAAGAGGAAATTTCAGGGTAACATTTTATTTCCTTTTGGCCAGTGAAAGACAAAGCAGATTTCTTTGGCGGCTAAAGAGAGTTTTCAGCGCCCTGGAATACACAGCTGAAAACATCACATGTCCACAAGCAAGAATGTATGCTTCTAGAATATAATTAGCTTGGAAAAAAAATAGCATTTTAATTTAAATTACAATTGTTCTATGAAAGACAGATGTGAACTGCTAAAATGTTTATAACGTGGCTTAACCGTAAAAAAAAAAAATATTAATGAAATATGTTTCACTGATGGGATTTGATTGGCATGCTGTATTAATTACAGGCCTTTCACCTCTGAAACTGCTGTTCTAATCCTGTCGGTGCCCAGGGAAAACAATGTAAAGCTTGTTTATATATTTTAAAATGATATAGAATCATATAAGCATCTTAAAAAAAATCAGCCTTAGTTTCACTGCAGTGAAATACTTAAAAAGGAGCATCTACCAACATAGACATGCCGGTCACCATCCTACAAACCAAATACATTTCAAACATTTATGGACACTGCTATGTGCAAATGATATCTCTCGGATCCGTAATTTGGAATGAAAATTCAAACGGTAACCGCGTTTCTCTGGCACGACACAGCCGAGGTCTCCAGCAGGTGGAGACAAGAACACCAGCGTCCTTCCTTTGAATAACAGCACAACGGTCAATGAAGGGCAGCTGATTTCAGTGCCGCTAAGCCAAGGCTTTCAAATTCCATCATTTAGCTTTAGAACTATCGTAAGAGCGGTTTAAAAGCACGGGATCTTAGGCTGTCCTCTATTTTTATTCTTTGTGGTTAAAGCAGAGGGTACCTTCTGGTCACATTTGTTTTTCTGTGCAGACAGAAGAAGAAGGAACTTTCTTAACCTCAGAGGTGAAGCATTGCTTGGGATATGTCTGTGCCCAGGGAAGAGCCAAGCCCCGCCGCTGAGCATCCCGTGTGGATTCGGTGCAGAGCGAGAGGAGACTGACAGCCCCAGCCCTGGAGGCAGAACCACCAGCGACCTGCACCGGTGGGGCAGTCGCTGCCTGTGCACGCCAGAGCCCCCAGACAGAGAGAGAATAAGCCATTTATGTAGAGCTCAGAGACCTTAGGAGCAAAGAGGCTCTTTGGCCCTTAAGCTTCCACCAAGCTGACATTTGGGTACCTTATGCACAAAAAACCAGAAGAATGAACCAGCACGGCTAACCAGTAGCACTAATGCAGAGGGATGAAAGGTGGCACAAACAGCCTAAATCCCGCAGTAACCCGCTCCTCAAGACCTCAGCCCTCTCCCCTCTGGTTCTGGGCACGGGGTCCTGTGTGACGGAGACCCTCACAGGTGACATCAGGAGAGCAGATGCTCCCTCAGTTGCCTGCTGACAAATCCTGTGTGGGACCTAAAGTGGTCTGCATGACCCGTGGGCCGGTTTAGGTAAAAGAAATAACTAGTATGCAAATAATAAGGATGAATTTTCTCTGTAGTACAAACACTAACATTTAAAGCACCATAGCACAGTGGGCAATTTAGCCCGTGTCAAAATGGAAGTGGGAAGAAAAAAAAAAAAAAAGGATAGTATTTTGAATGGTAAACCCCTTTTTAGTCTATGCTACATGTTCTGTGACAGGACATTTTATGTGATTTGGCTACAACTCCACTAGCACATTAAAGTTTATTGGCCTTGACAAAATGGATGCATCACTGATGATAGAAGACTTGGTGCTATATTGTCAATGCATATTTTATTTAATCTCTGTCTTAAATAGAACTCAAACCTCTGGACTCCATACAGAGTTGGACTTCAGCCTTTTCCTGTAATTATTTGGTGTCTTGTTAACATTTTATGAGCATGTCTGTTTAAATAAACTTATTTGATGTGCATTTATTTTGGCTGTAGCCTGCTGTATAGGATGGATGTGCTGTTCTCTCTGTCTTTTAAAAGAAATCAAAACAAAGCTGAACAATGGAACTGCAAGTGGAATAAATTTAAATATAGTGTTTGTTTCATTTAATGACAATACAATACAGTTGAAATCAAATAGACCTGACAACATTATTTATGAGAATTTAATATTTATATGCTATGTGTGGAACATTTGGGTAATTACAAGCGTAAAGTATCAGCTTGTTTGCCAGTTGCACTGACTGACATATTTGAGCACTACAGGCATAATTTGTCTGCAGTACTGGGATGTAAAAAAGGCTGGAGTTTTAGAGGGCTTTTTAAAACCACCCTTCTACATTTTCTATTTGCCTTCTGAATACTCTTAGAGAATCAGAATATCTTCAGAACTCTTACCTGTCTGCATGAAAAGATGTTAGTCATACATCTCTATCTCTGCAGCGATCTCAGCACGCAGAGAAGAGGCACTGAGAGGTGTGCTGAGATCGCTGCAGAGACAGAAATTAATAACTAAGATCTTTTCATGCAAACAGGTAAAAAAGGCATGGCCAGCCCTTCCCAGCCACCTGCCCTTCTCAGCCCTTCTCAGGGAATCTGGGAAGGGAGGGCAGACGTGCCTGCTCCCATTGCTGCACTCCTCCTCCCCCAGAATGCTGGCAGCTGAAGGGCTCAGTGTACCCACCCAAACGCTGTCTTAATAATTCATTAAGCTGTGTAGATTATGCACTTTCTATACCTCATTAAAACACATGATTCATCACTTTCAGATGTGTTGGTACCATTGGTTATACACTAAAGGTGTAAAAGCGTGTTGTGTGAGTTAAGACGCCTGCCAGCCTCTGCCCTCCAACCTCCAGCCCACAGAATGATGCTGGCCTTGCCACAGCAAGGGCAGTCTCAGGAAGGGAGTGAGACAGGCAACAGCAGAGAAAGCTTGTAACATTGTTAAGCTATTTTTCTTTCTTAGTTCTTTACATGCAAAGTACTCATGGTAAGGTTTTAAACTTCAGGTGCTGAAAATAAAATAAAATACAGAAACAGAAAGGATCATACTAAATTATGTCTTGCCTTTATCACCTTCCACCACAGGACAGTCAAGAGAACTTGCAAACACACAGAGATGTGTTTGCTAACCACTAGAATGCAGCAACTTCCAAAATAAACAGCACCTGCATAGAGCAACATTCAGCAAGAGCTAAAAATAATTAAAGACATTAAACAAAGAAATATTCTCAGTTTCTTTGCATTGTGGGGAGCATTCAGTACTAGCTCGTTTATCCTTTACTATTTCAGCTCCACCAGCAGTACCTTAAATAAGCTGCTGTGCTTGGCTTGCAGGCAGTAGATGCAGTCACATAAACTCACTGTAATGAGGCTGGAAAACATCATCAGATATCACAAAATATGACAAAAATGATGGATGACTCTAGAGTATCAGTTTGCGTGGGAGTGTCTTTACTGATGCAAGCAGTATGAAGAGTTTCCAGACTCAGGTGCCTACCGTGAGCCTTGTGCAGCCGGGGGTGCTGAGCCCCGCGCCCGCACGCCACCGCCAGCGAGCCGAGGGCTCCACGGAGAGACAAGGTGCTGTCCCCACCCCTCAACTCGGCTCCTTCAAACTGACAGTCCCCAGAGCAGGCTTGTGCAAGCCCCTAATAGAGGGTAAATTTCATCTCCCATCTACCTCCTGCTATCACCGCTGAGAAAAGAGCTTCTCTGCAGCAGTGGGTGGTGGCACGGAGGCTGCATCTACCCTCTGAATCTGCTTCCTGGGCTTGTCACATGGAGAGCGCGGGGTCGCGGCTGGGACGCTGAGCAGAGCTAACGGCCAGCTGAGTAACTTGCCAGGGCTCACTGAAGAGGAATGAACGTCCCAGTGCTCACAGTCCTGTTGCCACCCTCACAGACTACTCTCCTCATCTCTCACTTCCCAGAAAACAATGCAACTCTCCTCTTTCTCTCCCCCTGTATGCTTCATCCCTCAGGCTAAACCACCTCCAAGTCTTTACTTTTCAAAAAATTACTGTTTTACATTGGGTATCGTGCTGCCAGAGGTAAATATAACTACTCCCCACAGTACTCTGAAAGCATCAGGAACTAAATGAGAGTTTTTCCTAGTCGGGTCAAACCAAGAGCTAAACCTGCACCGTGGGAGAAACACTCAAGTCTTTCTTTTCTCACTTAGCTCCATCTACTGATACTACAGCAGATTGCACACAGTTGCAGAGCCGTGCTACACATACCAGACATGTTCTGTCTTCCATCAGCAATAATTTTAACGTTATTCTTCAAGAGATTAGAAAAAAAGCCTTGTGATCAAGCCAAAGACAAGTGCTTGTGTATGTTTACCCCGTGGGGCTTTTTACATCAGAAGTGTGAAGTGAATTACAGGGTATGATAACCCAGTGGAAAGTTAGCTGCTTCTTGGTGAAAAGCATTTTGGAGCCAGTTCAATAGCCCACCATGAGACCACACATCAGAATCGCATTTATTTAGGGAGCTAATTGAGACAGAGCCTGTAAGGAGGAGCCAACATCAGAGGCAAGATGTAGTTAAGATCTGAGGAGAGGCGGCGTTTGTGGGCAGAGACAGCGGAGAGAGTATACGAGGCCAAACCTGGTAACCCTGGCCCAGGCAGAGTTCCCACCACATGGGATGGGTTGGAGTCGTGAGGGGGTTTGCAGGGAAAGGCTTGTTAGCTCAAGCCTCTGGGTGCTGTTCCCGGGCTGCAATGCAGGTCTGCTTTCATTAGTGCTGGCACACCATCCGCCTCCTGGCTCCTCCGAGTCCCTTCTCCACTCTGCTAGGAATCTGGCCACTGAGCCAAGCTGTGTCCCCATCCCAGCATGTACCAATCAGATGGGTGACAGCATTTCACATTTGCTCTCAGTATTTTTTGATTATACATATTTTGTTGGTCTGTGCTGAAGGATGTTCTAGGCTTATTTTTACCAAAAGGAAAAAAAAGTCAGATTGGAAAAGCTTATCATCATTTAAACTTGAACCAACACTTTTGGGCAAAATGCCGAAATCCTTATTCAGAAAAAAAAAGCTTCAAAATCAGGCTCTTAAAATCCACTCAGGTAGCCAAAACCACTGAGATCAATGAACAATGTTTGAGTTTGCCTCCTGCTTTCAGCGTACGATGAGTCCTGCTGTCAGCTCTTAGCTAGGAGCAAAAAGACTAGAATCTCACATTTTAAAGTAAGTGCTGGGAGTCCCCTGCAGCCCAAGGGCTCCTGGAGCTGGGACTTTAAAGGCGATACTGAATCCCACAGCACCCATGATAAGACTCCAGTATTGTATATAAGGGGATCACAGTCACTCATTTAAGGAAGGGCTGAATAAAAGTGTGTTGGGATACAAACCGCTGCATTTTGCCTTTTCACTTCAGAACAGCACTTTGAGGGCTCATATTTTGCAGAATTTAGTTAGAAAAACTGCAGTTGTTACTGGGGCAAAGGGCTTCAAGAAGTAGACACTGCCAATGATTTCCCTGCATTGTGTTCTCCTCCTCCTAGCACTGGGTAAAACTTAGTCTGCTTATGTTAAACTGATAGTGTAAGTAGTAAAGTCTTTTCCCTTTTGGTTTAAATGAGTCCTTGCCACTTAAGTTCATGTTTATTTTTATAATACAGACTCTCTGTCGTTTATTGCTCCCAAAGGGACTCCAAATACCATGATGGTTATGAGTGAACCTGGGAATACGCTTCTGAATTGCTTGTGATTTATCCTGTTTCTGATGCACATAATAACAGAGCTCTTCTAAAGCCCGTTCAAGGCTTTTAATTATTAATTTCTGTACTTTGTGTGGCACCATGTGACAGTTATTGCTGTTGTGGGTGGGAATTACTGTGCCTATGCTTTCTGGTCATTGAGAGTTTCATATTTCAGGCTAGCTGCTGAATGGGTTTGGAACAGCTTTAACCTGTCCCCAGCAATGGACCAAATGTCATTTAAAACTGGGCCCTACTGCAACATCAGGATGCTAAGGAGTGCAGAGCTCAAGGGGAAAGATGAGACCAACAAGAACCATGAAGATACGTGGTGGGAGCAGAAGAGTGAGTTGCTATGTAAACATGCAGCACACCTCCCAGGCTGCCCCAGACTTCACTAGACCTCGTACTAAAGAAAGTACAAGAACACGCCGACTCCACACATAAGCAAATTTTTATTCCTCAGTGCCAGTTGCCAACTACTCTAACCCCATCTAACTCTTTGAAAAAGCCAACAGATCCAGGCAAGTAACAGCCTGATGATTTCAGTGTGCCCATCTGCTCGGCCGAGGCAGGGCTCCCACACCAGGCAAGGACACTGCAGCTGGTGAGCGTTTGGCTTCCTGAACAGCACAGGACCCTTTCTGTGGCAGTCTGTGTTGCCCTCTGTGGTGAAACAGCTCTGTGGCTTTGCCCCGTCCCATGCTCCTCTCCCTGCCTTATGCACCCAGCTTTTCTCAGGAGAGACAGAGATTTTACCACCCCAGACCCACATCATACCAGGTTCTGCATGCAGGGCTGGACCCTTACAAGGATGGTGCAAAACCAGGTCCGTGCAGAGGACCTTCAGCAGCGATCAGAGGAGAAGCCCTTCTGCCCTCCCTCCCTCCCTCCTTCCTCCTCAGTTACTAAATCTGTTTAAACTAGGGGAGAGGGGAGAGGGGTGAGGAAGTGAGACCTTTTGGAGAAGCCACATAGATGTTTGTTTTCCTTGGGGGTTTATATCAACATTGGTCTTGACATTTTGCCTCTTATTATGTGTGGCTCTTTAAAGGGTGAAATAATATTTTCTTTTGCTTGAGAAAAGGACAAAGTTCAGACAAAGCGCTCAACCCCAAATCATTTTCTTCTTTCCCAACAGTTTACACATTGTCTACACTATGGCTCTGTGTAAAGCACCACTCAGCAAACAAGAGGAGGCTGGCAGGGAAAGGCAGCTCCTCCAGCCCACCCAACCCAGGTGGACCCAGTGCTTGGCCCCACTCCAATGTCCCCACCAGTTCCACAGGCAGAGTGCACACCACAAACCCACCCTAGGACACTTCCTAGCGACTGACCTCAATAGGTTTCAGAACGGGAAAAATGTCCTTTGAAGTTTGAAAAGACAGTTTTTCCCTTTGCCAATCCATTCTCCTTTCATCTGGCAAGAGCCCGCTTCCAGCGTGGGCTTTTTGTTGTCAGGAAAGTGAGTCTGGGAGGAAGGATGCTGCTGGCCATGGTAGGGACAAAAAGACTAATTTCCTTTGCTAATCTGTAAACTTAAATGCCAGAGCTGTAAGTTGCTGGACTGGCTCTCCTCTGTGTTTTGCTGAAGGTGCTGCTGCAAAGTGAAGGCCTCCTGGCACCACCCACAGTGAGGGTGGAGCCTTTTCCTGGCTGGCACCGAGATGCCAACAGCAGCGAGAGCCGAGGCCAAGCAGATGCACTACAGTGTGTGAGAACCACCCCGCTGCAGCTGGAGGCTGAGGGGGTGCAGAGCCCGTGGCAAGGGCACCAGGTACTGCTGCAGGTCAGTGGGAGCGGGGCGGAGCGGGAGGCGCAGGAGGGACGTGGGGAGGACACTGGGCCAGGGTGAAACAGGCTGGGGTCGATGATGGGGGTGAGAAATCAAAGATGAAGGCCCAGCCTTGCCATGTCCTCTGAACACGGATCACACCATGTTACTTGTAGCTCTCAGAGCACGCAGCCTCTCATTTGCTGGAAACCAAAATAATGCCCTTTTGTTATGCACTTCCCAAGGTTTTTAGTAACATTGCATCTCTAATCCTATTTGGAGCTCAGAAATGCTAATGCTTGAGTAAATAAAATATTCTGTGCTTTGAAAAGCTGGGGTTGTTTCTTGTTAACATAAAGTTGTGGTTCATTTTTGCATTAGATAAATGCACTTCTATTGTCCTTTATAGAAAAGGTGCTGGAATCTGGGGTTGATTACATTCAGTAGAAAGCTAAAAATAATACGTACATTGTAACATAGTAATTTCTATGGATACAGAGCATCACGTTACAAACACAGTACATCACTCATTCACAGAATTATTTTACCCCAATATTTGTGACCTAGTAAATTGCATCGTGTGAGACCAAGTGAAAACAGACCCAGATAAAAATCTTCAAACCTCTGGTAGTAAAACGGGATTTTTCTAACCTGTGCCTTTCCATTTCAGACATTTTTTTTTTATTCAGTGTTCTCTTTAGGAATGTATTTCACAGACAGACAATCTTCAAGCAATACAAGCCCACAAAATATGTATCAACAGAAAGTTAGCCAATGCTTTCTAGAGTCACATAACTAGCTGTGATGAGAAGTACACACTGAGGTCACGCTGCGCTCTCCTGGTGGGGTGGGAGGCGCTGTCCTGCCAAATTGTCTCACTATGATGTCACCTGTCCGAGCGACTCTGCAGCACGAGCCACGTTCCCATCACCATTACCTCAAAACAGCTGTTCAAATGCTGTAGGACATGCAGTGGACCTCTGACCCGCAGGTGCAGAGGGAATGAACGCAAATCATAATTCCCCAATTATTTGGGGGTGAAATGTGACACTGGAGTTAGTGCTCACCAATCAGGTTAACAAGTTAGCTGAAACTTTATCTTTCTGTACTTAAATTACTGGGAAATCATCTTGCTGCTCTGATTGAAGTGATATCCATCATCCCCTGTTTACACAAGGGCTGCAGGGGCTGGACACGACCCCTGACCAGGCACTCTAGTGTTCCCAGTCCCGGGCATGGTCCCGGCTGCCCTTGCCCTCCTGTCCCCACCACTGCTGCCCGTGCTTTGCGACCGGGAAGCATTGTGCCGTTCCTGTTCCACATGTGGGAGCTGGCAACACATCTCTGGTCCTGAAGTCTTCTAAGTGGTCATGCCTATGAGGCATTCATCTACAAACAACTAGAGCTAACAAGAAGCTCAGGAGCTCTCCATATGTCCACCACTTCCACACCATTGGTGCAGGGTCACCAGCTTTGCCTGGGGATGGGTGGGCGAGACTGGGAGCACCCAGCAGCAGCCACAGCTCTGCTGGGGAGCTGGGGGCCAAGGGCCTGTCCTGGCCACACTCCCGAGGGACACAGACCCCTGCCTGTTCCAGCTGTGCTCTGTGCTCCCGGGGGAGCCGGACCCCTGTCCATTCCGGCTGTGCTCCCAAGGGACACAGTCCCCTGCCTGTTCCAGCTGTGCTCCCGAGGGACACGGATCCCTGTCCATTCCAGCTGTGTTCCCAAGGGACACGGACCCCTGCCTGTTCCAGCTGTGTTCCCGAGGGACACGGACCCCTGCCTGTTCCAGCTGTGCTCCTGTGCTGCAGCACCCAGACAGAGCAGCACTTACAGACAAGGACCATGGGTGCACTCAGCACTCTCAGGGCAAACCCCTCCTCCCCGATAACCACACAATAATTTAAGGGCCCCATTACAGCAGTGCTGGTATCCTGGGTGAAGGGTGATGCTTCTCCGAGTTTAGCAGCTCGTGATAAATATGGTGTATGTTATCAGGGTAAGATTTATTCTTTCCTTTCATTCTAGCAGCTGTCAAATGTGTTTGATTTTTCTCAAGCTTTGAGTGTAGCAGGAATTTAGCCAATAAATACAACTGATGATGATTTTCACTTTGGTTTCAAGCATCTGCCATTCATAACAAAGCCTGATTAAAAATGTAAGAAGATTATTTTTAGTTTCAGAACGTGGCAGAGCATCACTGCAAAACATGGTGTGAGGCATGAATAATTAACTTAAAAAAAAACCCCAAGGTATATCAAGCTCCATAAAGCAAATAAGTGAAACCTCCCCGGAGCGCTGTCTTTGCTGTGACGTGTCCTGCACAGAGCACACTGCAGCAGGCGTGCCTCCAGCACAGCAGCCAACTCTTCAGCTCTCACTGAAATTTCTGTGCTTTTTTTGTGTCTTACTGGCAGCGATTTGCAAGTTAGTGACTCCCCGCCCCATGAACAACTTCAGCATGGTTTTAGAGCCTGCGAATCCTACAGGAAGCAGTGGAGGAAATGCAAAAGCAGCTCTCCAGGTGGTGGCAGGAGCAGACAGAACTGCTGCAGTTCAGTTATGCTCCTCTTTGTAGGGCTCAGCTCTGTGTGTGGAGAGGGGCTCCCCTCCCTGCTGAGCTGGGCTGTGGAGATGTAGCTTTTGCACCATGTAAACCCCTGCCAGCAGCACACGCACACATTCAGCATCTTCCCAGGGGGAACCTGCTCCCAAGCCCAAGTGGTGTCTCCCTGCAGTGGTACCAGGTCCAATGGATAAGCCTCCAGCTCACCGCTGTGAACCTGCTGCTGGAGCCTCTTGGCCCTTCTCCATTTTCCCAGGAGAGATGTTAAAAAGAATTTTTCCTAGAAACTGTGCAGCAGGTAGGAAGCTGTGGCAGAGAGTAGGGACATGCTCTGTTCCTCCCAATCCGTGCAGGAGCCGGAGGGCAATCCCATGGTGGGACGCAGGAGGTGCTGGGAGAAGGTAAAGGAAGGTGACATGGCTGCAGAGCCTAGCTCAGGTGGTGGCTGCTCTCATGCCCGTGGCACTGTTAACTCCTAAAGGTTTAGTAATGAAGATGCAAACTATGAGGACTGATTGGTTTAGGGATTCACTTACTTTTACTCACATTACAAAACCACCTCTAGTCTCTTGGAAGGAATTGACATTGACAGGACCAAATTGTCTGATAATAAATTTATCAAGATGTTAATGATCATCAGCTTCTCTGTGTACTACTTGGCAAAATCACTACAGGTCTTCCTATTAGCTGGAACTGCTACCCATTTAGGGTTTGCTTTGAAATTTTATCTTTCCATCTTGTTTTCTGTTTCCTCTTTTTTTTTTTTTCTTTTTTTCAGAGACCTCATCTGTTTGCCAGCATTCTCTGATCAACATCTCTCATGTGTTTCCTATTAAGACTATGATGTGTCTAGCCATTTTACTTCTCCTGCCCTTTTAAGTGGTGTCAGTCTTTTTGCTTTGCTACCAGTTGCCTTTTATCTCTGCAGCCTGCAATTCTCAGTGCACATCATTACCTAACTCTTGAACTATCTTTTTCTTACTCACTATGACAAATCTCAGAGGCAAGCCCTTGCCAGGATGTAGCTAACGATGCCTGACCGGCCATCAGGAGAGGTGGCTTTCTGTGAAAAAACAAACTCCCTGCTCTTGTGACCTCCGTGGTGGATGTGGGCATCTGCCAGGCATCTCTGGCACTGGACGTCATCTGAGCACAAGATGCTCTGCCAAACTCGAGCAGGTTTCTGTTGAGACCGCAGCACAGAAACGTGCACTCCTCCTGCCAGCATGAGGCCCTGGCAGACAGTAGCCATGCCTGCCTGTGGGTGCCTGGCCCTGTCCTCATCCCCCCAGCCTCCAGGTGCCTGGGTCTGCTTTGTCACACTGTGGGGCAGCAGACACGGCTAGCTGGGGAGCCTGAGATGCACCCAAGGGCTGCGTGTGCTGTGCTGGAGCCTTCGGGGATTCAAAGATCTTACTTAAAAAGGGGGAAACTGATCAAATGTTACCCAGTATGGGTCAGGGCATTCCTTCTGGCCTTGTGTGCGCTCTTCGAGTGTGAGAATTTGTTTGACATGTCTATTTTGGCTAGCCTCTGCTTTCATGATTGTTGTTTTTCTTCTAAGCTTTTCTCTTTCTAGCTGTTTTCCTGCACAGTGCAATGTGTACGGTCAACTTCATCTGGCTTAATTAGCTGTATTTCATGCTGCATTTAATTCAAAAGTGGATGTTGTTATCGATCCACAGACAAGAGCACAGAGCACCACATAACCTCAATCTGTGACCAACCATGGATAGGGTTATCCTACATTGTTCCTAAGAATAACTTTTAAACAGGAGCAAAGCCTGGACTCCAGGGCCTCCCTCACCTCTGATGACCGGCAGTCTTCCCGTCACAGCTGTCACAGCCCCTCTAGTGGCATCGGGCTCTGACACTCTGCCAGGAGCCCCCCTGAGCTCTGGAGCACCACTCCAGGGGTACTGGATGTTAGCTGGTACTTGCACAGACAAAGTTATTACAGGGCTCATTTGTGGGCAGTGGACATACGTTACCCAGCTGCTGTCTCTGCCAGTCCATGGGACAGATTTGCCAGAGAAAGCAGACCCTGGCACCCCCTGACTCCCGGGACGACGTGAGGCAGCTGGTTAGCCGGGAGCTCGTCGGGGCTGGCTGGTAGCACACAGTGGTGGGCTGGGCGAGAGGCTGCATGCGGAGCCCCTCCTGGGGCTGCTGGTGATGCAACGTGAGGTCACCTTTTGCCAAGCTGGCAGAAGCAGGCAAGAGGCTCAAAATCATGACTCATATTTAATATAGCAGCTTTTCCCATGCCCTTTGCAGCAGGCTCCATGGGACGAGCAGCTTGCTCTCCCAAGTAGGACAGTGTGGTGCCAGGGCACAGCCACCCCCCGTGCCGCTTTCAGTAGGGGCACGCAGTGAGGTTCTGGGTTTGCCCCATCCCCACAAGGATTCTTGTTTCCCCCCAGCTGTGGAGGAGTCAGGGAAGGCGCCACCCTGTGCTGGGCACTGCCCGGGCACCAGAGTTCCCTCACTTTCACTTGATACGGCACTGCTGGGGGCTGGTAGCAAAGACAAGTGGCTAAACAAGAAAATGAAACAAAATGTGGTGCAGCCAATTCAATGAAATGCGTGCAGTGTGGCTTCCTGTCCAAGGAAAACTCCTCAGGATCAGAAGAAATCAAATTCCTCCTTCTCCCTATGTCCAATTTTCCCTATGAAAAACTTGAATAAATGAAAAAGTCCCCCGTGAAAATTTTTCTAAAGGTGTACAAAATAAGTCATATTACATCTGATCTATATGACTTGCCTGTGAAGCCTTAATCTATTCTGGGCTGTTTTATAGCAAAGGTCCCAGACAGCACTTAGCATCATCTAGAATTCAGTCCAATATTCTTTTCAATTCAAAACCAAGAAAATCTTCATTAGGGTAATTTCATAAACACATTATTTTTTCTTACACTACATTGTGAATAAAAAGACATTTTAAATCCAAATACAGCAACATCAAAAGTTTCCAAACTTTCTTTTTTTTTTT
>NW_008589402.1:0-2425 GCF_000691845.1 Merops nubicus
TCCCCCCCCTCCCCCTGCTTCCACAGCCCTGGCACAACCTCTATCCCAACTGGCATCTGATGGACACCAGCTGCTCCCCGGCCCAGTCAGGAACAATAAAGACACTTCCCCCCCTCCCTGTTTCCAAAAAGCAGGGGAAAAAAAACCAAAAAAACACCAACCCATATAATAAGTCATTAAAAGGGAAGATTCTGCTCCTTATTTGTGGTCTTGCTCTGGCCTCCTCAGTGCTGGCGAGGGGCCAGGCCTGCCGGGGCCCCCGCCTCTGGCTGAGGCAGCGTCCCAGCATGGATGAATCCTGATACCCCCCCACTTTCCTCAGCAGCCAGGGCTGGGCAGGAACAGAGCTGCCCTGGGGTGTGCCCTGATGCCAGGCACCCTGTGGTATCCCTGGGCTGGGGGCTACATGCAGCATTCCCCTCTCCCCTGCCCCACAGGCAGGGGGATGGATACAGGGTGGCTGGATGTTGCATTTTGGGAGTGTCTCGGGATCAGCCTCCCACCCTCCTCTGAGCTGTGTTAGTCCCACTTTGCTGTGCCAGAAGGAATGGGAGCCCCTCATTTGATGGGAATAGGGAAGGCTGTCCCTGGGATGGAGCTCCATCACGCAAAAGGCCACGGAGAGCTGGCACTTGGCCCCAGCCACAATGGCCGGGAGGGGATTTCTCTTCTGCGCTAAGGCAGCCACAGATGAAGTCGGTGGCTTCTCCCAGAAACCTCAGCCCTGCTGCTGTCGGGGATGGGTCCCAGAGCCTCAGTGGGAGGAGAGGGGTCCCCAGGGAGCTCCCCAGCACCATGCCCCTTCCCTCGCCCCAGACCCCTCTCTGTCCAAAATGCTGCCTGTGTTGGGGTGCCAGGGAGCAGCCGGGCAGGATGGGTTGTCTA
The DNA here is from genome assembly GCF_000691845.1 of Merops nubicus. Taxonomy (NCBI): domain Eukaryota; kingdom Metazoa; phylum Chordata; class Aves; order Coraciiformes; family Meropidae; genus Merops; species Merops nubicus. Next base: position 886 of record NW_008589402.1, read on the forward strand.
CAGCTGCACTTGCCCTTTATGTTGGGCATCTGCAGCACTTGCTGCAGTGCGTGGATGGGAGTGGGCAGGATGTGTCCCATCTGCTTCACCACCCGTCTGTCCCTGGGATTTTTCCACAGAAAGCAAAGCCCATGAGGCATTCTGGGGCTAGAAAAGTCTATGCTGCTGGGAAGGGGGATGCCTGGTCCAGTGTGGGCTAGGTTGCTCCCTGCTTGGGTTCCCTGGGTGCAAGCACCTAGTAGATGCCGCAGTTGGGGAACCCCATAGGAAGTTGTGGGTTAACATAGCACCATCTGGTGCTGCAGGGCCTTGCTCCTGCCCATCCCTTTCCCTGGGCATCCTGATGGGCAAGGCAGGTTGGTGGGATGTGGGCTCTGCCAGCCGTGGTGCTGACAGAGCATGCCGTGTTCCCTTCCGCAGCGGGCAGCCGGGTGAGCCAGGAGCTGCGCTACACTAAGGAGAAGCTGGGTGAGGAATCTGTCTACACCAACCAAATGTTGATCCAGACCCCGAAGAGGGATGGGGAGAACATCCTGACACAGGAGGCCCTGCAGCTCCACCTCGAGGCGGCCCTGGCCGCCAGCAAAGTCCAAGTCTCACTGTACGGAAAGTGAGTCCCGCTCCAGACGGGGAGGACATGGGTGGACAGACACCCTTGCCGTATATTCTGTGTCCCCATCCCCCCTTGACATGTCCCCTGGGGGATAAAGCCCATCCTCAGCTCCTCCTTCTGCTTTTCCAGATCGTGGGATTTGAACAAGATCTGCTACAAGTCAGGTGTCCCCATTATTGAGAATGGCATGATTGAGCGGGTAAGTGCTGGGCATTCTTGGGGATCAGGCCCCCAAGAAACATGCAGTGTATGGGCTGTGGTGGGGTTGGGGCTTGCCAGCCCCAGGCACCGCCAGTTCCATGTGGGAGGGCGCAGGATGGGAAGCCCAGCAGGGCTGGGGGAGGAGCAGGGGAGGCTGACCCATCCTCACCTGACCCCTCACATCTCCTCCTCCCACAGATGATAGAGAAGCTGTTCCCCTGTGTGATCCTAACGCCACTGGACTGCTTCTGGGAAGGCTCCAAGCTGCAGGGAGGCTCAGCCTACCTCCCGTGAGTGTGGGGACCAGTGGGCGGGAGCAGGGGCTGGGGGGCTGTCAAGGGGCTGTGCTTGACCTCCCCGTGCAGCTTGGCCTTGCTGCTCCCCTGGTGCTGCTGCTTGTCTTACTGAGTCCCAGGATGGTCCCGCTACTTTTGCTCGTCTGCTGCCTCAACACACAGGGGAGAGGTCCCTGTCCTTATCTGCTTGGCCTCAGCATCATGGTCAGGGCTGTGCTGCTGCAGGGTGGGGGCAGGAGCTGCACACCCATGCCATGCCATGCCATCACCCCCACCAGGGATGGGGACAGAGGCCATGCCGCAGACAGGTCCCTGGGGGCTGCCCCCCCGCAGCGTTTTGTGGGTGCCAGGAAGGCGAGGAGGCACCCACACTCCTGTGTGGAGTCCCCAGGGTGGGTGGCGAGTGACTGCCGGCCAGCTCCCCGCACCG
>NW_008589402.1:2592-2890 GCF_000691845.1 Merops nubicus
GCGCTGGTGACACCGTGCTGCGCGGGGGGAGCTCCCTTTCCCCCCCGACATTCCTTCTGTTTACGCGTGTGTTTGTCCGGGAGAGCCTGGGCGGCTTGTGCATTGTCAGCAAACGCAGCCCCACGCTTTCTCATGCTAATGCTGCTCTGAAAGCTGCCCCTTGCCAAACAGATGAAATAGTGGCCTTATTCAGGCTGCTGCCGGACGGGAGGAGGGGGAAGAGGCCGCAGCGTCCCCAGGCAGGACCGGGGGACCGGCTTTGTCCCCCCAAAACCTCAGGGTCTCCCCACCCCCGCCC
>NW_008589402.1:2946-10015 GCF_000691845.1 Merops nubicus
CGGGGCTCGGTGGCACCCTGGGGCTGGGGTAGGTGGCAGGCAGGGTGGCACCCGCAGCAGCGGTGGGACCAATCTCCTGGCAGCTGGGGGAGTGGGTGCCCGGCTGAGCACCCCGGCTGATCGCCGGCCAGTCCCCCTTTTTAATGCGGAGGGTGAGTGGGGCGGGAGCTGGGAGAACAAAGAGCAGCAATCTATGGAAAGACAAAAGGATTTGCCCTGGCTCAGTGAAGCAAGCGAAAGCAGATAAAAGGGGCTCTCTTTGGAAGCAGCAGCAGCTCCGGTTGGTATGTGGGAATCTCGAGCGGCCGGCTCCGGCCCAGCCAGCCTTCATGAATTATTAGGCTGCGTTTCTCCCCAGAGCCCACACTCGCTCGGGGCTTTTTCTTCCCCTCTTTGGAGTGCTGGGCTGGGTTATTGGCTTTTTTGTGTGTTCTTTCTGTCTTAAAAAAGAAGCTGAGCGAGGCTGGGCGCTGGGCCCCGGCACCGCAGGCCGGGATGGAAGTAGCGGAGCATCCACAGGCAGTGGAAAAGCCCCTTTTCCAAGTCCCCACGTCCCATGAGGTCCCGCTGGACCTCCAAGGACCCGGTCCACGCCCAGCTTCCAGCATCATCCTGAGCCCCCAGGACCTCTGCTGAGCCCCAAAACCTCCAGCTTGCAGGGCAGAAGGCAGGAAGGGCTGGAGGGGCTGCAGAAGCCCTTGCCTGCCAGCTCCCCTCTATCAAGATGTTAGCCCGCGGGCGGTAATCGGCCTGACTGCTCGCACAAAGCGGGGCCAGGCGGCAGGGGCAGCTCCCCCCGCTTTGTCCTCACCTAACAGGATCAGGCATGCTACTTGACTCGGGCACGGCCCGCTGTGCCGTGCGGGGCACAGGGACGCTGCAGACAGCCCGGGGTAGGGGAGGTGCTGGGGACCAATGGTGCTCCTCTGCACCCTCGCACCCTGCCTTTGAGGGCACCCCCAGGACCCAGGTGATGGAGTGGCACTGGTGCTGGTGGTTCCACATGTGAGTTTTGGCATCCCAAATCACTTCGGTGTCTCACTCTCCCTAGGGGCCGCCCGGACATACAGTGGAGCAACCTGGACCCTCTGCAGCTGATGGAGGAACTCGGGCAGTTCACATCCCTGGAAGGCTTCAAAGAGCTGCTGGACAAGGCAGAGGTGGGGCAGGCATACATGGAGCGGCCCTGCTTGGACCCGCGGGATCCCCAGTGCCCCACAAGTGCCCCCAACAAGCAGAGCCAGCTGGTGAGTCACAGCCTGTGGGGACCAAGAGGGGTGCAAGGCTTGCTGCTTTCCTGCCTGCCCCACGATCCCACACCCCTGACACCTCTTCTACACCCGCAGAGCCCCGACATCCCAGCTGAGCTCTCGGGGGGCTGCCACGGCTTCTCCAGGAAGTTCATGCGCTGGCAGGAGGAGGTGATTTTAGGTGGCACGACCAAAGACTCTGAGGGCAAGCTGCTACGGTGAGAGCTGCTGTGGTGCGGGCATCCCCGGGCACGGCGCAGGGACCCCGCAGCAGCACTTATCCCCGGGATAGTTTGGGGCAGGGTTCCCTTCTCCTCATCCTCATCTGGTGCCCACGGGAACCCACCCTGGCTACAGGAGGGGCTGTAGGGTGGTATGGGAAAGCAGGTGTGGCTGGCAAGTGTATGGGGCTGGCAAGCAGGGCAGTGCTTCAGAGCAAGGGGAGGGATGGTGGGCAGGATGCCTGGGTCCTCTTCTAGATATCCACGGTGGGGCTGGGAGCTGTGGGGTGGGGGATGGACCCATTCCTGCATCCTGGGGTGCTGCAGCTGGTCCCAGCAAGGTGCGTGCCTGTCCCCCAGCGCCGAGGCCCTGCAGACCATGTTCCTCCTCATGAGCCCCCGGCAGCTATATGAGCACTTCAAGGATGACTACGAGATCCATGACATCAGCTGGAGCGAGGAGAAGGCAGGTGCCATCCTGGAGGCCTGGCAGAGGAAATTCGTGGAGGTGGGCACTGGGAACAGCCCCCATGTGGGGCTGGGCAGGGGTGAGCCTGCATGTGGCATCCCCTGCGCCCAGCTTTTTGTGTGGCCGCAGGTTCTGGCACCGCTTTTGTGGTTCAGTGGGTCCCCATGGACCTCAGTTGCAATGTGGGCACCGTGGTTGGCTCTGAGGGGATGTACTGGGGAGTGGGGTGTCCTGACTGCTCTAACAGGATGTGCCTCTGGCAGCTGGCACAGGACTCCATCCCGCCCAACGCCACACAGAGCATCCATGCTTTCTCCACCACCACGCTAAATGACATCATGAAGTCCTTCTCCGACGTCAGCGTCATCCGGGTGGCCGGGGGCTACCTCCTCATGGTGCGTGTGCCCTCTCTCTGTCCCCTGCCGTCCCTCCCTTGCCCCCCCATCCCCGCTAACTCACTGTGCTCTTCCAGCTGGCCTACGCCTGTGTCACCATGCTGCGGTGGGACTGCTCCAAGTCCCAGGGGGCCGTGGGCCTGGCCGGGGTCCTGTTGGTGGCTCTCTCTGTGGCCTCTGGCCTGGGGCTTTGCTCACTGCTGGGCATCTCCTTCAATGCAGCCACCACCCAGGTAAGTGCTGGGGAAAGAGCTGGGTACTACAGGGACGGTAGGACCCTGGGGGCTGCGAGGAGGCTGGGTCCCCTCCTGGGCAGTGGCCATGTCCCCCCTTACTGACACCAGCTGCTCTCTGGCAGGTCCTGCCCTTCCTGGCCCTCGGCATCGGTGTGGATGACATGTTCCTCTTGGCTCATGCCTTCACTGAGAACAGCCAGCACATCCCATTCAAGGTGAGCTCTGAGCCCTGCCCAGGGTCTCCCCAGCACTGTCCCATCTTCCGGAAGTTCCTCTCATCACCCCATCCCTCTGTGCCCTCAGGAGCGGACGGGTGAGTGTCTGAAGCGCACAGGGACCAGCGTGGCTCTCACCTCCATCAGCAACATGATTGCCTTCTTCATGGCAGCCCTGGTGCCCATCCCTGCCCTGCGTGCCTTCTCCCTCCAGGTAGGGCCAGGGTCCCTCTCTGAGAGGGCAGGAAGGGGTGGCCAGACCCTGGTCTGACATGTACACCCCTGCCTGCAGGCTGCGGTGGTTGTGGTGTTCAACTTCGCCATGGTGCTGTTTGTCTTCCCTGCCATCCTGAGCCTGGACCTGCACCGCAGGGAGAAACGCCGGCTCGATATCCTCTGCTGCTTCTATAGGTACCACAGCTGGGCTGACTGGCCTGGGGCTGACCCCATAGGTCCCCACCCAGAATCAAGGGGTCACTCTGCTCCTTGACCCAAACGTCTTCTCCTCCTTCCCCCTCTCCTCCTTCCCCCTCTCCTCCTTTCCTCTCTCCCTGCAGCCCTTGCTCCTCACGGGTCATCCAGATCCAACCCCAGGAGCTTGCAGACGCCAACGACAACCACACCTGCCACCCCTCCCCTTATGGGCACCCTGGCGTGGCCACCAGCACCCAGATCACCACCACTGTGCAAGCCTTCACCCGGTGCGATCCCTCGGGCCACCACGTTGTCACTGTCCTGCCACCCACCTCTCAGGTGTGCACCTCACCCGCCATCCTCCTGCCCCCCACTGACCCCCTGGGCTCGCAGGTCTTCACCCCATCCAGCTCCACCCGGGACCTGCTGGCCCAGAAAAAAGGCCCAGCTGGACGAGGCCAAGGGAGGGCGGGACTGTGTCCCCCTGCCCTTCTGCCGGTGGAGCCTCGCTGACTTCGCCCGGGAGAAGTACGCCCCGTTCCTCCTGCGGACTCGGACCAAGGTGAGGTGGGGACAGCCCCGGCGGTGTCGCCAGAGTTGGACGGGTGGCACAGGACCCTGCCTGACCCCCACACTGTCCCCACAGGCGGTGGTGGCGGTGCTGTTCCTGGCGCTGCTGGGGCTGAGCCTCTATGGCACCACCATGGTGCACGATGGGCTCTACCTGACAGACATCGTGCCACGGGACACCAAGGCACACGCCTTCATCTCGGCCCAGTTCAAGTACTTCTCCTTCTACAACATGTTCATCGTTACCAAGGGCGGCTTCCACTACCCGGGTGCCCAAGCTGCCCTGCTTAGCCTGCACCAGGCCTTCAGCACCGTCAAATACGTGGTGCGGGAGGGCAACAGCGACCTGCCCAAGATGTGGCTCCATTACTTCCAGGACTGGCTGCGAGGTGAGGGACATCCCTCTTCTCCACCACCTCCCCTGCCCAAGGACCTTCTCCCCGGCCTGCACCCTCCACACTGGCCTTCCCTGGTGTTTGGCATCTTGGGGAGGGTGGTCCCATGGTGTCCCCAAAGTGCCCAGTGATGCCAGGCCGAGCCCCAGGGTTTCTGCATACCTGTCCCCACTGGCACCACTCTCCCTGGGGCACACAGGATGCCGTGCAATGTGGTGTGACCCAAGGGATGCTTACCCCCCACACTGTGTCCCCAGGGCTGCAGGCCACCTTCGACAGAGACTGGCAAGCCGGGCGTATCACCCACGACAGCTACCGCAATGGCTCCGAGGACGGGGCGCTTGCCTACAAGCTCCTAATCCAGACCGGCAACAAGAAGGAGCCCTTCAACTTCAATCAGGTGCCTGAGGACGGGCTGGGGACGGGGCTGGGGACGGCTCTGCACCCGCTGCCCTGCTCACACCCACTCCTGCTCTCTCCCCGTAGCTGACCACGCGGCGGCTGGTGGATGAGAATGGCATCATCCCCCCTGACACCTTCTACATCTGCTTGACGGTGTGGGCCAGCAATGACCCCCTGGGCTTCGCCGCCTCCCAGGCCAACTTCTACCCCCCGCCACCCGAGTGGATCCATGACAAGTATGACACCACGGGCGAGAACCTGCGAAGTGAGTGCGTGCAATGGGCACCCCACAGCCCCTTCCTGCCCCTGGCATCCCCCTGCAGAAGACCCCACTCCCTGCATCATTCCTGCCCCAAAGCAAGCCTCTGAAGAGAAATTCCCCCCTGCATCCCTTGCCCTGTCAGCATTCTGGGATAGAGAAACTGCCCTGCTTCCCTTTCCTCCCCACACCCTGAGCACCCCAGTGCACACTCCCCACACCCTTACACGCAGCAACGTGCCCCTGCTCCAGCCCACGAGCATCTCACTGCAAGGAAACCCGGTTCCCTCCCCGCCCCACAGACATTGCCCTGCAGAGAGACCTCCTCCCCGTGACCCCCGGCCCCACTAAGCATTCTACTGGCAGAGAAACCCCCTCCTTCTTGCCCAGGTCTGCTCCCCACACACTATCATCGGGCTGTCCAGGCTGCAGTCAGGCTGGCATGGCTGAGGTGCCCCCCGTGCAGCCTGTACTCCTGTGCTGCCCATACCCCCACACTGACCGTGCTCTCCTCCCCAGTCCCAGCGGCCCAGCCGCTGGAGTTCGCCCAGTTCCCTTTCTACCTGAGCGGGCTGCGTCGCACGGCCGACTTTGTGGAGGCGATCGAGAGCGTGCGGGCCATCTGCCGCGAGGCTGCCCAGCGCCACGGGGTGCTCAGCTACCCCAGCGGCTACCCCTTCCTCTTCTGGGAGCAGTACATCGGCCTGCGCCACTGGTTCCTGCTGGCCATCAGCATCCTGCTGGCCTGCACCTTCCTCGTCTGCGCCCTGCTGCTGCTCAACCCCTGGACGGCCGGCATCATCGTGAGTACGCACCCCGATACGTGGGGACGGGGTGACCGGCCATGCTGCCCTCCTGATGGGACAGGACAGGGACATCCAGCCCTGCTCTCATCCTACCTGGTGACCCGGGATACCTGCTTCAGGGAAATGGGGTGATGGGGTGGCCAGGGGCACCCTGGGTGGAAATGACACCCATATGGAGGTGGCAGCGAGTGAGGGGCCCCTGTGGAGGCATCAGGCACATACCTTATGAAGACAGTGTGTGTAGTGGGCAGAGGTTTGGGGACGTACATGCAGAGAAGGATGACGGCCACCTCCAATAAATGGGAGGGCCACCCTGAATAGAGGGAAAAGAGACCATGAGGTGAGACTGCCCTATGTAGAGGGGTAGGATTGGGCATGCCAGGTGAAGGGGCAAAGAATACAGCCAGTCAGAGCCACCCCTCACTGACCCCACTGCCCCCGCAGGTCTCCATCCTGGCCACGATGGCAGTGGAGCTGTTTGGCATCATGGGGCTGATGGGCATCAAGCTGAGCGCCATCCCTGTGGTCATCCTCATTGCCTCGGTGGGCATTGGTGTGGAGTTCACTGTCCACGTGGCTCTGGTGAGAACAAGCAGACCCCTGCCCAGCTGTAGGGCACCTCAGTTCCCACTCCATGGCATTCTCACACCCTTGGACATGTGCCAGAGGGTGGCCACATCATGGGTGGCCCACAGGGACAAGCACACATGGCATCCCCACCCCATGCAGGGCTTCCTGACGGCTGCTGGGAGCAGGAACGTGCGCTCAGCCACAGCGCTGGAGCACACCTTTGCCCCTGTGATGGACGGTGCTGTCTCCACCCTCCTGGGTGTCCTCATGTTGGCCAGCTCCGAGTTTGACTTCATCATGAGGTGAGCACCAGAGCAGAGCAACGGTCATTTGCTGCCCCCAAAAAAGCTTTGGCAATGGGGGCTGATGAATGTGGCAGCCCCGTTTGCTGCCAGTGGGGATGTGGGGAAGCTGGCAAGGACGTGTCTTGCTGGGGGCACCCACCCCACCTTGCATGGAGACATGGGGGAGCTGGGGTGTGTGGAGCAAGAAGCTGTGTTTGGGGTGGGACGGGGTTCATGGTGGCTGTGCCCGCTTACCCCTCTGCCCGTGGTCTCACCAGGTACTTCTTTGCGGTACTCACCATCCTGACGCTGCTGGGGCTGTTCAACGGGCTGGTGCTGCTCCCAGTCCTGCTCTCTGTCATCGGGCCACCCCCTGAGGTACCAGACCCCCATCTCACTTCTCCCTGTCCCTCCCCAACTCATAAATACATCTCTTCATTCCCTATTGTCCCTCATCCTGTCCCTCCTTCACCCTATACCCATCTTAGCCTTGTCCAGTTCCAGCCTCACCTTGTACCCACCTCAGCCCTTCCCTCTCCCTGTAGTCCCTGCTTTGCTCCATCCTTTCACTGCCTCATGTCCA
>NW_008589402.1:10046-10692 GCF_000691845.1 Merops nubicus
TGCTTCACCCCACACTCTGCTACCCCCAGCCCTCCCTGACCCATTTGACTCCATCCCTGCTTCACCTTGTATCTCACTCACCCCACGCAGCCCTCACCCCACGTCCCTCCATCCCTGTGTGTCCCCGATCCCTCTGACACTGTTCCCCTCTCTCACCAGGCATCCCCCGTGGATAATGGCCCCCACCTGCCTGCCCCGGAGCCGGTTCCCCCGTGCCTGGGCCCCAGGGGGATGTACGTCCGTTGTGCCCCAGCCTGGCCCGCCACCTTCACTGACCCCTCGGACACAGAGTGCTATGCAGAGGGTGTGGGGACAGGCAGACCCCGGGGACCCTTCATTGTGCCCCCTACACCAGCACACATCCTGCTGGAGGCTGGCAAGGACCCCAGCTTCCCCCGCATCACTGTAAGTGTCTCTGCCCTACATGGCATCTCCATCATCCCCTAGGAGAGGGTCATGAATAGAGCTGGGGGACAGGGGCTCGAGGGTCCCCTGTGGTGCTGGTGGGGCTGTCAGAGGGATGCTCAGCATGGCTGGGGGCCCTCATGCTCCATGTCCCCCCTCCAGGTGCTGAAGCCCTACAAGGACAGCCCAGAGGCCCAGGCGAAGAAGGAGGCTCCTGGCCCGCAGCCCACACCCCCCTTGC
>NW_008589403.1:0-205 GCF_000691845.1 Merops nubicus
GCAGCCCTGAAATTCAGATTTCCATGCGCTGCTCTCCTGATGCCCACAGCTTTCAGACCAGCTGCAGCAGGGAGGTGGCAGGAGCAGAGCCTTCTGTTTCCATGCTCCATTTTCCAAAAGGAAGGATGCAGCTCCCTCTCCCCCCACCGGTATCCCCATGCCCCTTGGCATCTGCTGCCACCCCTTCCTCTCCCCCCTCCCGCAG
>NW_008589403.1:1173-1865 GCF_000691845.1 Merops nubicus
TGCCCCTGGGGCTGGCACCACGGTGGGCAGCTCCGGCCACCCTGCGGCGCGGGCAACACTCACGTAGCCCAGGTCCAGGAACTCGGCTTTGTTGGCGCAGCTCAGAAATGCTGAGCAGGTCACCAGGTGGATCTGCGTGCAGAGGGGTGTCACCGCTGGCACCCCTCAGGGCCTTGGCAACTCTGCCTGGCCTGGGGCCCTACCTGCAGGGTGGGCAGCAGGGAGGCAAGGTGGGCGAGCTGATCCTTGAATGCCTTCTCCTTCTCCTCATGCTGGCTGCAGAGCGGGGCATGGCACATCCATGGTGGGGCGCCGGGGAGCCACCCGGCCCCAGGGCAACCCCTCACACCCTGGGATGGGGGGGGACTCGCTTGGGAAGAGGCTCAGCCTGCGGCCCCTCACCTCTGCACGGCTTTCAGGAGCGTTTTCTTCCTCTCGGAGAGCTGCTCCTGCAAATGGTATGGGCACCCTGTGTCCCTCGGGCACCCTGTGTCCCACGGCCACCCTGGTCCCTTCCTGATGCCCCGGCTCTGCCGTGCCCGAGCATCAGGCACTCGTGGGCACCGGGCACCGTGTGTGGGCGGCTGCCCGCACCTGCATGCGGCCGAAGAGGGAGTTGATGGCCGCCTCCTCCTCGCTGGCACTGTTGCGCACCTCCTCAATCATGGCTTTGAGCAGGACGATGGCCTCAC
>NW_008589403.1:1975-2328 GCF_000691845.1 Merops nubicus
CCCCCGCCCCCCCCGCCCGCCCGGGCCCAGCCGCTGGCAGCCCTGCATGTATGCAGTCTCGATGTCGATGCAGTGTGCCCGGCTCTCCCTGCGGGAACGGACGTCAGGGCGTGGCTCAGGATGGGGCGTGGGGTGGGTGCGGGGCCGGGGCTGCTCACCCCTGCATGTCCCTGAAGCAGTTGATGCAGAGCATGGACTTCTTCTCGGTGGAGAACATGATGTAGGGCTCCTCGTGCAGGGCTGTAACGGATGGGGCATCAGGCAGACTGGTGTGGCACGGTGCAGCACGGCACACGGCAGTGTGGCACGGTGTGGCACGGCACTCACGGCACTTATTGTCGATGTCTTTGGAG
>NW_008589403.1:2816-3044 GCF_000691845.1 Merops nubicus
CCTCACCCACAGAGCGGGCAGCGCAGGCGGCCGTCGCTGGCACGGCCCCGCAGGCAGCTGGCACAGAAGTTGTGGTAGCAGTCGAGCAGGCAGGGGTGCTGGTAGGGCTCGTGGCAGAGCAGGCAGACCAGCGGGTGGCAGTTGGCCTTCTCCAGCTCCGAGCAGCTCCCCAGCGGGGAGAAGATGCTGCCGGCCATCTGTGGGGCAGAGAGCAGCCCCCCCCCCCCA
>NW_008589404.1:0-15856 GCF_000691845.1 Merops nubicus
CAAATAATATATATATATATAATACATATATTATATATATATAATATATATAATAGCTAGTTTATAAAGTGGAACCTGAGCACTTCAGCTCACCAGGATGCCTGGTGTCAGAAGCATCTCTAGAAGATCTACAGAGAGCATAACACTTCTGCTTCTTCTCCCACCTTTTGCTTGTCACTTGGATTATCTGAAGGTCAGAAATATGAAATCATTAGATACTGATCAACATGTTTTTGAATTATTAACGTCTTGTCCACTACAATGAGGTTTCTGTATTTTGGGGTCCAATAAGAACAACATAAATAGGTTAAGACAAGTCTTAATTTTTACCTCCTATGGAACTAATATTTCTTTGTTCATCTGTTGAAAGTACAACAAAGAAATATTTAGTGTAAGAATCTCTAGTTATATAACTAATCTTGCTTAGCTGTAAATAGGTGTCAATAATAGCTAATGATGAAGCAATGAGTCACACAACAGGATATGGAGCACAGCTGGATCTTCGGGGTGAATGACAGATTAGAAAATGCTTTAAAAAGATATTAACACTGCATTCTACTTATACAAATCTATTCACTTGTCTAATCTTTTTATGGCAAAGTGCATCACTTCAAAATTCTTACCCACAAAACTCTCACCATTATATCACCTCTCACTCTTGCATGTTGATATATTCCTCTCATAATGATGGGACTTCACACGACCCAGAGACTTACATAATGCTTTCACAGGTGAAGTGAAGTGGCCCAGCAGCATATGATCCCAAAAAATGCCCAGTCTGAGGCCAAATGTTCCTAGCCATCTCTGAAAGATGATCAAGAAGTCCCCCAAGAAAAATTCTAGCCATCACTTAAATCCTTTTATTTTTTCCCTTTTGAAGTCTTTTTAGTGTTGCATTGGGATTATATTGCAATGTTTTAGTAACAGGGGGCCTACAGGGACAGTTTCTTTGAGAAGCTGCTAAAAGCTTCTTCCATGTCTAACACAGCCAATGCCAGCTGGCTCCAAGACAGAACTGCTGCTGGCCAAGGCTGAGCAAATCAGCGATGATGACAGTGCCTCATATGTGATTTTTAAGAAGGGGAAAAAGTTTCTGGGAAACAGCAGCTGGGAGAGGGGACTGAGAATATGCGAAGCAACTCTGCAGACACACAGTTCAGTGGAGGAAGGGGAGGAGGTGCTCTGGAGCAGAGATTCCCCTGCAGCCTGTGGTGAAGACCAAGATGAGACAGGCTGTCCCTCCTGTCTTTGTCATCAAAACAAGATAAAACAATGTGTATTACAGAAAAAAGCCAAACTCCAGCACTAGTATTAAAAATTTGTCCTTTTCTTTGTCCACTATGTTCCATTTCAACAACAATTATTTCAGTATTGACCATAACAGTTCCCTTGATTAAATTAAAACCATACTTTAGTTTGCTTTTAATTTCAGATGGCAATTGTCAATTGCTTTAGCAAATCTATAAGCTTATAAATTGCTTTTTCAGTAGATGTCACAAATACTACTTCTTTCTTTGAATAAGCCTATCCACTTTGAACTTTTTTTTTTAATTTAAGGTCTATTTTAAAATGGAGATTCAGAGTGGCGAAGATATTCACATGCATCCTGTGGAGGACCCCATGCCAGAGCAGGTACACATAGCCAAAGGAGGCTGTGATCCTGTGGAGAGGAGCCCACACTGGAGCAGATTTGCTGGCAGGACTTGTGACCCAGTGGGGGTGCATGCTGGAGCAGTCTGTTCCTGAAGGACTGGACCCTGTCAGAGGGACCCATTTTGGAGCAGCTCATGAAGAACTGTAGCCTGCAGGAAGAACTCATGTTGAAGAAGTTCATGGAGGACTGCCTCCCATGCGAAGGACCTTGTGCTGGAGCAGGGAAAGAAAAAGAAAGAGTGGCAGAAACAGCATGTGATGAAGTGACCACAACCCCCATTACCTGTCCCCCTTGTGCCACTGTGGATGAGAGGCAGAGAAGTCAGGAGTGAAGTTGGTCCTGGAAAGAAGGGGGGAGGATATTTTTAAGATTTGGTTTTATTTCTCATTTTCCTACCCTGATTCGATTGATAAATTAAACTAAATGATAAATTAGATTAATTTCCCCAACTTGTGTCTGTTTTGTCTATGACAGCAACTGGTGAATAATCTCTCCCTGTCATTATCCTGACCCATGAGACCTTCAACATATTTTTCTCTCCCCTGTCCGACTGAGGAAGGGAGTGATAAAGCAAATTTGGTGAGCACCTGGCATCCAGCCATGGTCATCTCACCACAGGTGCCTTCTTAACTAAGTCATCTGTAAATCAAATAAAAGAAAAACAAGAAGAAACTGTCTAATATTCTGTGCCTGTCTCTTTCTCTTACTGTTTTAGCTTTTTCAAGTGTTTTTCATACTGTATTTATTGCCCATTCTTCTTTGTAACATTGAATGTTAATTTTTTTTGTTGTTGTTGGTTGGTTGGGTTTTGTTTTGTTTTGTTTTGTTTTGTTTTGTTTATTTTTAATGTGTGGAGTAAAACAGGTTTTTTCTCTTTAGATTACTTCTGAAATTAAGAAAAAGCAACTCAGAAAAGAGCTCAGATCAGGTCCCATAAGGAAACATGCATATTTTGTTTACATTCTTTGTGCTCATGCTGAGGAACAGTGCAGAAAGTAAGGAAGGAAATTAAATGTCTTTTCAGGCATGAGTGAGCAACACTGGTAACCTGAGCAGACCAGGGCCACCAAGACAAGCTTTAACTGGGGCTCTCTGTATGGTAATGGCAGTAGTCTGCCAGCACAGCAGAGAGAACTGGGAATTTGGACTCTCCAAGCCACTTCATTCATGTTCCCCTGTCTATGTCAGCCTTAGATGTGGAAAAACAATTGGACTTGCTCCAGTTTATGCTGGCTTGTTCCCCAAAGGAGCCTTTTGATTGCACAGCATCATGAGACATGAAGAACAGCATAGCAGCTATGAAAGCAGGACTCAAGCTTTCCTGGTCCCTAAAAGCAATATTTTATAATTTATAAACTAAAACAAGGTCAGGTCTTTTGACACTGCATTGGCATTGTTGGGTCACTCTTGGGACTCAGCATGGCTCTTGGTGGGGTGAGGAAGGGAAGGATCCTCTGTTACACCATTATTCTTTCATCTACAGGAATTCTTGGTTTTGCTTTATTCCATTGTCTCAGCCTGTGTCTATTATTTTTGGTTGATGACTGAACTAGTACCTTCTATTTTTCTGTGTGGGTAGGATTTTTTTAATAAAGGAAATATACTGGCACCAGCTCATTGCTTGGGTCTCCAAAGGCACCCAATACACTTTGTTGAGACTGGGGCTGTCCAGAAATTCATAGTAACTGCATTCACTTTCAGCCTCCCTTTGGTCTATTAACCATCTATAAACAGAAGGCAATTTTCAAACAGTCATTTTCCCTTGCTCCAAATAATTTTCTATCACTTTTATGTTGGTGCAATTCTGCTGGCATTGCTTACATTGTATGAGAGGAAAATCAGATTTGGAATCTGGAAAAAAAATATTAACATGTTGCAGACTTCTAAAGAATGGTGTAAAATAACTCATCACTTCCAGATATATGCTATTAAAGTAAAACCTACTTTTTTTTTTGTTTTTTTTTCCTAGTTTCTATTAACATGGACACAAATGCAAAAGAGTACTCAAAATTTCACTTCCCAGGACAAGCTACAACAGTTGTGCCAGTGGGATGAATGTTCAGATGAAAAATGTAGGTTTTTTAATTCATCTGCAGTGTAATCATTAAAACCATGAAGCTCCTGAGTGGACTAACAGACTCAGATTAATTTTTTGGTTTTTCATTGTCTAGGTGCATGTGTGTCCTTGATGCAATACCTGCTGTGGTGCCTTAAAGAAAGAAATGGTTATTTGGGTTCCAAGAGCACTGCCATAATTAAGCCAAATAAAGCTTTCAGTGTGAGTTATTAAGTTGGTGTTACAAACAGACATGTTTTAAACAAAAATAATTATATCTGATAAGTTTCATAAAATTTTTAAACACAGGATGTAATCTCACTACAACAGTGTTACATTGCAATATTGTCAATCCCAAGTGTTAAAAAATACTTCCATTCATGATATTTTAGATAATACATTTGAGAATCATTTACTTTCTGTTTCATAAGGCATGAAGTGCATTTTTATATTTTCAGGCTTTGCTCTCTTAGGAGTTAGACACAGGCCATTAAATAATGGAAGCTGGGGAGTTATTCCATCTCCCATGGCTGGACAAAGAACACCTCTGGTTCAGCACTAATTCCATGCTGTGAGTCATCACCTCTCTGACCCGTTGCCTCTTATCCAGTGAGCACTCCCTAAACCATGTTAGCCCATAAGACTAATTATTTCAAGTGTCACAGTTTAGTGGGAAATGTATATGTGAACATGATGGACTCTCATCATTAGGAAGAGTCAGTTCTGTGCTGCCAGAGCCTCTTTCCTGGCACAATAAGTTGCATGATCTGTGATGAATGAAACCATATTCAGTATCGTTATACTCTGCCAGGACTAGGACTCAAGTCCTGTCAAACTCTCCCTGCTTGCAGTTGTGGAGAATCAAACACTTTTCAGTAGCTGAGCAAAAGGCCATTTCTATGTTTCATTTTCCTTCCCCAAAGAAGTCTACTGTAGATAAAAAAAGCTAAGATGATGGCAGGTAGAAGAAAATTACAGATAAATCACTCAGCACAACATTTTTCTGAGTAATATTAAGCTGATTTTTAGACCAGATCTTAGAAAGAAGTTGTTCAGGAGAAGGGTGGTGAGACTCTGGAACAGATTGCCCAGAGAGGTTGTGGATGCCCCCTCCCTGGAGGTGTTCAAGGCCAGATTGGATGAGGCCTTCAGCAACCTGGTCCAGTTGAGAGGTGTCCCTGCACATGGCAGGGAGGTTGGATTAGATGGTCTCTAGGGTCCCTGCCAACCTAAGCTGTTCTATGATTCTATGATTTAAAGCAACAGTTGGCCAAGGACGATGGCTATGAATGATCTCTACATAATGAAGAAAAGGTGACAGATTCCAACTCAGAGATCAATATTAAGGGATAGTTATATTTTTTCAAATGTTTCATATCTGTCAAGAAACAGAATTTAATTAGTATTAATACCAACCATTATTGGAAGCCATATGGATAACTTAATTTGGGTCATAGCTTGAGGACAGTATAAAATTCCCAAGCCTTAACATGTACATGTAGAAGTGATGTATCTAATGTCAGCCTCTTTATTAACCTACAGGTGTGTGACAAAGATGGGGAATTTGGGCTCAGGGTTATTGCTCTGAGAGCATAATCAGCTTAAGACAGGTAATTTGAGCATCAGAAACAGGAGACTTTCTCTTCCTCTTACACCAGACAGATACTCCTTCAGAAGAAGCTTTAGGGTCTCACTTATCTGTGAACATATACACACACACACACACGCACACACACATATTTAAGTCAAAAAAGGTCTATATTTAAGAGAAGCCTTAAAATTAAGCATAGAGCTATGTTTTGCTCTGTACTGGGAAAAGAAAGGAATAGAAACAAGGTCTTTGTTTCATCTAGGGCTTTTTTATTTTTCCTTTTCCCAATTTCCATCCACTTACTTTTCTTATACTTGCTTCTTTTTAAATATCCTTAAAAGGTTATGCCAATCATATAGGCTTTTTTTTTTTATGCCTCGACCTCTCTTGTTTAATCCTGATGTTAGTATTGGATCTCTAATACAGGTGTTTGGAACTGAGTTTGACTTATTCCAGCTGGTCCACCAAATCTCATTTTCTATGAAGAATTTTCTGGGGAGCTGAGTTTCTCTTAGTGTTGTGTTTTGGTCCCAATGTCTTCTTCATTATAATAAAAAAATGTATTGAAAATCTGGGATAATGTAATCTCTCCTGCAATTTAGGGGAAAACGGTGGAGTTAATTTAGACCAGGATGTACAGCTTAGATAAATAATGACTACCAGGGCTGTATTAAATGGAAAAATATCTAAAGGTAGTCAAGGTGTGTAAAAAAACAGGACACAAAAGAAATATTTCGTGCTTTCCAAAGCACAACACAACATTCTTCACATCCTAATCCCTTTTCAAATAATGAAAACTCTCTTTTCTTTAAGATGAGTGGATAATTTAAATCTATTTCTTCTTATAAAACCTTTCTCAATGAAACAACAATAGCAAAAGCAACAGGGAGCTGTCATGCAAAACCACGCTTTAGCCTTCTGAAAAAGAAGATAAAACTGAGGAACATTATGGTCACAAAACTATACATAGCAGACACAAGTTCCAGCAAATCTGTAAATTTGTCAGCAGTGAAGGTACAGAGTTTGGTAACCTTCAAATTTCAGTTCCAAATAACGCTATTGCGTTGGGGTCAACAGCAAAAATCCCCCCAAAACTTGGTTTCTTTCAAAACTACTGCAACCACCTAAGTGGGCCCTTTTCACAGAGCGACTTTTTGCACTCTGCTTGAGGAAATGACCACGTTAACCATGAAAACAATTCTCAAAAGACCTCATGCTTGAAAAGACAAAGAAGTGGAGAAAGGTAAGGAATGTTTTACTTTTCATTTGCCTTTTTCACCCAACTTTATGGGAGTTCATGGACGGACATATGGTACAGCATGTGCTGTCAGTAAAATGACAGTTACTCTTTCACCCTTGGGCAGCAAATGAAAATGTGGCTGGTTTATAAGCCAAATTCTAAAAATAAGAAATGTTCCTTATAGTAACAGAATAGTGTGACTCATGCATCATTCTGACATAAACATGACATCCATTGCAGTCAAATCATTATGTCCAAATGCTGAAGTCAGATGCAGTTTGATCACTTTTAGAATTACTTATCAATCTTTCAAAAATATTTAAGCATCAGTAGAAAAAATAACAGCTATCAGAAGATCATTTCCCAAATACAAGATTATTTTTTTAATTATTATTAGGGACTGAAATCCGAGCCATGAATTCAATCACTGAAGTTATAAACCTCTTAGAAACAACCCACAATTAGCCATGTAATGCTGACTATTATATAAACTTAAATGCCTGGGAAACTTAATAGCTTATTTAATGGTTAATGTACTGAAGTACATGGAGTACCTATTACTGCCATAAATTGACTCCAGGACACTGAGTAAGCAAGTAGCATCCTCTTTGCCTCACCTTTCTATCTATAAAATGGAGATGATGATCCTACTTTCTATGTGTCCAATGTGTTCCCTTCAAAGCAGGAACTTTCACCATTAGCTTGGGAAACTTATGTATCTAAAATGAGTGTGAGTAGTTACAGCTAATTGTCTATGATCACCTGGTAGTGAATGGATAGAGAGAGGCACTTTCAGGGATAGCTCTCTAAAAGATGACATGAATCACCTTCCGGAAAGATCTCCAGCTGGCTATGAAATCAGTCCAGGTGAATAGTTTAGACCTGTATTTTTCAGCTACACTGAAAAGTTCAACTAGCTCTGGCACACTGTGGGGAGGAGTGGTAAAGCAAACGGCCTCAAGGAGAGTCATTCCCATGGTGAACCAGTCTCTGGCAAATGCTGCTGCCACACCAAGAACAACCAGGTCACTAAACTGAATGTGCCTGTGGTCCCAGTGGTGACAATTTAGTCCTGCAGAACTGTTTACAGCCTGGAGGGCCCATGATTTCCTTTGACTGCCTCTTGGTACATACTGTGCAGTCAACCATCTGACACCACATGTGGATCTTGAGAAGGGTAGAAGGAAAGGCTGAGGAAGGAAGTCTGGACTTTTGTTGTTTTGCAAAACCAGGAACAAAGAAATATGTGCTACAAATTTCCACTTTTTGTCATCCCACTGAACACGTGTAGATGCAGTAATCGGAGCAGATTTTATTACTGTACCAACAAGGTTGTTATTACTGCCACTAGGAGTTGTTTTTAGCAGCCTGACATAATTAAACAATTAAAACACAGATGTAATCAGCCTTTCATGTGTCCTGTTCCACTTTCTATAACTGCCTGGGATGTGTCATCATGTCAAATTTTTATTTCATAAAGATGGTGGTTTTTTTTAGAAAATCTATTTTCACAGGCGGATTTTAATTTTTATTTTTTTTTATTACCAGGCAAATGTGAAAGCCCATAAATTAGATTAAATTTAAAAAAAAAAATTAAGGAAAAGGCAAAGTACAGCTGTAAAAACAATTGTTTTACTTTGGGCTGGGGAGCTTGATACAGCAGTGAAAGGAAGGCTCCAGTACCCTCTTACAGAGCTGCAGCCACCAGACACTATCATAAAACACAGACCCAAGCATCCTGGGCTGGATGCTCCCTATCAGCTCAGTGCCAATGTATCGGTGCCTTCTGTGCTAAATAAGACACATCAAACCAAGGTAAGAAAAAATAAATAGGTCATGAAATGCAGGGGTTTTCAAGTGCAGGTTGAGGCTGAGGAAGGAGGTGAGTCTTGTGTTTCTCACTGATGATGACTCAGAAGTGTATTGTTGGAGACATTTCAGACCATGGAAAGAAGTGTTTGTCTTCAGATGCATCTTTTATCCATGTAGCCTCAAAAGAGCATGTGGGGAAGCTTAGCCTGAGACGTAAGGACTGAAATCTACTGATTGCCTGTGAAGGGGACATTCAGCAGAACTTACTGTATCACAGCACTGTCCAAACCTTTATACATGACACACTGTGCAAAATGATAGGAAGGAGCTCTTCAGAGAACTTTCCAATGTTCTCCAAAATTCTTACAAAGGTCTCCAAAATTCTTACAAAGGTCTCCCTAGTTCACTTTCAAAATATGTGAGATGGAAAAAAAAAGATTAGAAAGAGAAAAAATGTCTCAGGTTACAAAGTAGGTCAAGAAAAGTTTTAGGAAAATAAAAGTAAGCAGTCTCCTTAGTTTCATCCCCTACAAACTGATGCTCATCAATTTCTTCCTTTATGTAAATACTGAAATGGCAACTACATTTTGGTTTTCAGAGAGCAAATCACTCATCATGGGATTCTTCTGTGAAGTCCTCAAAGAGTCATATGACAAAAAGGTTCAGGTGCTATCTGGCTTTAACTATCATCCATGCCAAAACATAACATCAGCAGTGGATTTTTGAGTAGCACAGCCAACTCTGCTTAAATTTTGGCTACTAAGCTCATGGCAAGTAAAGAGCTAAAACCTTCCTGACTTATGACAAATCAACCAACTGTACAAATAAATAGCTAAAAGCCAGACATGAAGAACAGCTCCATAAAGGCTCTCAGTCCCATTCCTAGTTTGAGGCGCTAGATGTTTTCAGGACATTTTTTTACTGTAAAGCTGACAAAGAAAAGGAAGAGTTCAAAACAGAACATAACAAATAAATTTAAAAAAGAAAAGGTGCTTAACCTCTTCCACGCTGTTGCTTCCTCTTAAAATTTCTTTTCCTGGTGATGTTTTTTTATTCTTTCTTTGATGAACACAATTAACACTAACTGTCTTAACTAATACAAGCTGCTGTGCCAGGTACACAGCTACTTTCGTGATGTGTAATTCAGCAAGGTAAACATTCACAATATTTCTATCAACTCCTGGGGTTTTCTGTCTGATGGAAATTGTGCAGCTGTACACAGGGGCTGGATTAGGACCATTATGGAGGGTATGGTTGTAGCAAAAATGGACTAATGAAAGTTTCAGGTCTGAAAGATGGGAGGAGTAAGGAAAAAGTGGTGATTACTGGTGGTTTGTGGTGCAAGGGAACTGAGACCCACAGAACACATCTATGATATTGCTCGAGCATTGCTGCCTGATGACCCCAGGCTGGAGCTGGAGTCCAGACCTAGGGCCTGTGTTCAACAAATATGGGGGAAATATGAAACCGTATGAGTAATGAAATTTAAAAACTGCAGCTACTTTATAGATTTGCACTTCTTCTTTCCATGGTCTGAAATGTCTCCAAGGACAGTATTGCATCACTGGCATTATTTGTGTTGGGACTTTGTTCATCAATATTAATAACTAGCAAGTGATCCTGAGAATGCTTGAAACTGAGGTTTTAATTGGGATGGTGAAATGAAATCTCATCATCTAATAACAATATATAGAGAAGGCTTCTGTCTCCACACAGGTTCACTAACAAAAGGAAAAAATCATCCTCTGTTCTTGTACAAGCAATTACTGTCTTGTATTTTCTGATACAAAAACCCACTGAGATTTTGGTACTAGCAAAAAGTGCTAGTTTCATGCCCTGTACTTGAAAAATTCTGTGTAATTTCCAATCTTTCACATTCTATCAAAGAACAACATTTTTCAGTTTCATCCATCTAACTTACAAGTCTTCTTTAAAATAATATCGGTTGCATTGATTTATTTGCAGACCCACTGTTAACAACATTTGCTTCATTGCAAATGATTAGCAAAATTCCAGTTGTTGCTCAGTAAGCAATAAAATCTAATTTATCACTTCAATAACATGACTTTGCAGGAAGTCAAACAGTAGGAAAATTTTAAATCAGGAAAAAAGAATGCATTTTCCTCATATAGATAATGACTGAAACTTTTGATGTCTTTTTTTGTAGAAAAGAAAAATGTAAAAATCCACATTAGTTGGAGTGCTATTGTAAAGAGTAACTGTCCTTGATATCTTTTGTCTATGATGACTATTGGTCTTTTAAGACTGTAGATACTGGATAAAAGTGTTTCTCTTTTACTAATGAACCTAAATACAAGGATGTATTTAATTCTTCTGAGAAAACAGGTCATCCAAACAACCAAAATATTAAAAGAAATATTTGCACCTAAAATTCATCTCCTGCGCACTCATGTCTAGTCTGAGAGCATTTGTTTTCTCATTTATGCTGACATGGGTTTCTTGGGGATGTATGAGGTGTATGATTTTTCAGCAACATAATCTGAAAAAAAAAAAAGGAAACCAGACATTTTCCTGAACTAGTACTGCACAGTGTTGACAAAGATTCAAAAATTTCAAGCTTTTATTCACTCCTGATAGAGAAATACGACTCCTGCCTAACTGGGCGGGTCATAAGCAAGAGGCAAAGAAGACTCTGCTAATTAGAATATTATTTTAATTTCATGGAAAACTTTCGGGGGGGGGGAAGCAAAACCAAAACCAAAACCAAAACAAAAAAAAAAAAAACACACAAAACCAACCAACCAAACAAAACCCCAAACAAACAAACAAAATCCCAAAAACAAAACAAACCAAAAGCAAAACAAACAAATAAAAAAAACCCACAAAAACAAAGAAACAACAACAACAACAAAACACTACACGATTGTTCCTCTAGGATTTGTTTGAAGCAGAGTTTTATTGCTTTGGGTGTGCAGGTTTATTTAAAGTAGCACCAGCTTCCTAGCATGGAATAAAGTGCTTATTCTAGTATACCTTCTCCCAGTTTATTGGCATTTTTATGCAGGACTTTTATTTCACTAAATAAATTACACCTCCTACCAAAAAAGCATTATCAAGAAACTTAAGTGTCCAACATAAATTAGGTTCTAATGCAGAAAGGAAGTTCTAATGAAGAAAGTAAAAGTGGGTGATAACATGTATTACAAAAAGATTGTATGACTGACTGGAGTGGTGGAAGTAGCATATCTTCTTTACACATGAGGAGCCTTGAGCTAGCAATGTTTGCACTGATGGCTGCTTCACTTGAGCTCTTCATAGCTATGTGTTCATCATTTGATTAATATACACATAGCATCCTGACCCCACTAGGAGTGCTCCATATGTGATTGACCTCAAAATCTGATGGGTCTTAAGTGTGTCACTCCAACTGTTGCTAGGTTTTGATAATCTACCTTGACCCCAGCCCTTCAAAGCTAAATGAAATGAATAAGCAGCTCACTGAATCAGAGTCATAGCTAGTGATATCATGAATAAGTTAAACGATGTAGAGTTATCAAACACCAAAAAATCCAACTCTTTTACATTAAAAAATTAGTATGCCATTAGGATAAGATTAGGTCCAGACTAGCTTTAGGGGATGGTATACCAGAAAGTATCATTCAAATACAGTTTTAAAGCCAGGGCTCAGTTTAGTCTCCCACAAGCAATCACAGCTGTTACCACCCGCACCCATGCCAGGATGTGAATTTGGTCTGATTTGCCCCAAACCAGCACTTGAACATATCAGATCTGTACCTAATCAATGGATAACTGCTGTTACACAGCATCTGTCAAAAATATGAATGGAAGTAATTTCATAAAAGTGGATTTATGAATAAAATTGAAGGACTTTTTCAGGTTCATTCACTAAAAATTTTTTTGAGACAAAATTTTTCTTAGAAATAAGCAAAAATAAAAATTGACAATATTTTTGGATGCAGAACAAAACAAAACAAAGATGATAAAAAACATTATTTTTACACTGTTAGGCACTATATACCTTTTGCAGGTGAGAAACAGATTTCTGCATTACAATTTCCAAAGCCTTATCACACAGCAGCCTTTGTGCAGAGCTGCACGTGATTCTCCTGACAAACCTTTATGGAGCATTGACCTCTGCTTTGGCCACAGGAGCTGAGCGCTGGAAGAAGCAAGTCTTAAGTTACCAGCCCATTACATTTGTATCTCCTCAACCACATGCCACGAGTATCTAATCTCATAACCCACTATAATTACCATCTACTTAAGATGGCAGTTTTTTTTTAAAAGGCTAATCTTTCATTGATTTTTCTGCTTCACTCTGTCCCTGGGTTTCAAAGATATATTGAGCTGCAGGTGGTGTTGAGTGAGAGAGGGCCAGGGTGACACAAGCACTTCTAAATCTCATTTCCTGGGTGCGTCAGGATATGTAATAAGGCAAAAAAAATGAGTTCTGCCATTATGGACAAGCTCAAGCATTCAGGGTTTAGCTCTGACAAGGCATACGGGGATAGCAGAGTGAGAGCTGCATAAAAAAAAAAAGGGAAGGAAGGAAAGGAATGAAAGAAAAGAGAAAAAGAAAGAAAGGATAAAAACGCAGCTCTTTTAATCTTTGTCTCCTCTTTATTTCTTTAGATCTCCTCTTCTGTGCTCAGAAGATGCCTTTCTATACTTGGATATTGAAAATAAATAAATGAACACCTCATAAAAGTGAAATCTGGACCAGGTCAAGTAACACCATTTTACTTTTGTTAGAAACTATGCTTTAAGACAGGCTTTTGGAAATGCTTCTAAGCCCCAGGCCAGGAAAGAGGAGAAGGAAGAAAGAATTGGGGTAAAAGGAACCCTCATTTGGTTTGAAAACTTCTAGCTAAATTAGAGAAACGAAAACCTGAGGACAATAGTAAAAAACTTTAGTCCCCTTGACTGCCCTTTGACTGGTCAGCACAGTATATTGCTACACAGGATACTGAAAAATTTAATCTCACTTGGAAAACTTTGTCCTGAGAACAAGATTTGCAAATAAGAATAAATCTGCCCAAGAAATCTAGCCTTCTGCATAGCTTGGGGAATGGGTCGTGATTGTTCTTTGATGTTCAGTCTCTTGGAATGCAACATAGATCACATTTGCCCTTCCTTCTGCCTGTGGCATTGGCTTCTAAGAGAGCTGGCCTGCTTAAATTTTAGCTTTGAATTAAGAAGTTCAGTAAAGGAGCATTAAAATTGGTTCCCAATCTGATTTTGAAAGTCAGTGTTCAACTTCAAAAGGAAATCTAGCTGCATGAATTCTGCCAATTCAAAAAACTAGGCAGAGGCTGAAAGATAAAAAGACACTGTAGTTTCATCCTGTGGATATGGAGAAAAGAAATGAGGAATCAAATAAGAAAAGTGAGTAAGAGAAGGGAAATTTGAACTGTTGAGATGAACACAAAAGTAGTTGCAAGACAACCATAAAAAAAAAAGCTAAAAAAGTGCCCCTGGGTGTCACCTTTGAGGCACAGTGTGTCCATCTGGCCTCCATACTAGTAACACGATTCATCTTTGTGGCAAACTACAGGAAAGTAATAGTCAAACAAAGGGTTTTTTAGCATTTTCTCTTGTTCCTCAGCAGTCTCTTGCCCTGCTCTCCTCTTGTTACTAAACTGAGACAAGATACTCTTGTGGAAGAATTTCTATTTATTGGTTCCCAAGTAGGTTTGTTAATGTCACTTGAAACCTGATGAGCTCTGAATCATCTGCTCCTCACCCAGGAAACTACCTACTCTTTTTGCATTTCAACTGTTGTCCAAATGTCCCGTCAAGTGGATGTGTGCCAATCCACAAGATGGACACCTCACATTTTGTAATAGCTTTTCCTTTTTGGAGGTCATTCATCACATGCTGACAGCAAGGAGCACTGCAGACAATTTCCTAGGGCTGGAAGACACAGGTGGGGACATAATAGTCTGTCCTGTGCTTCTGGGTTATTCCTGATGGATGTGACTAAGCAGAGGGATAATTTGAAGTGTGTGAAGACATTTTGTAGTTGTATATTTAACGAGTGTCTATGTCAGTCTGAGAAAATCAATACTGTAAATATTTAATCTCAAAACACTGTTAACAATACAACAGCTAAAGATTATTCCTGACTGTGGGAGTGCTTCTTGAATACCTGAACACTTAAGTGTCTCAGGATACTCCAGAGAAATACAGAAATGCCAACTAGTGCAGATGCAGGATTATTTTTCCAAATTACCTGTATGGAGTCTCATCCCTTCACACCATCATACAGCAAGAACAGAACTTAAAATGATTAAAGACTTGATGGGTACAATGGGTACCCAAAGCAGAAGTGCGTAAGCCACTTCCAGGCTGAAAAAAGCATGTTAGATGGAGATAGCACCCAATGAACACAGCAATGTCACTTGACCCAAATAGATACACAAGTGTAGCATCGACTTTGTCAATAATCTGTGCAGGTTGGTGTTACCTCAGAGCCTTGTGTTTCTACTATTCTGTGCAGTGCAGGCATATCCTGAGCCATGTGGCAGTTTCTTAAGTGCATCCCATCTTAAGGGCTATTTAGGAATACTCAGAAAAACACTACAGAGAATTTTCAGACAGAAGCAAGTACGGCTCCTGCTTTGGCATTATTGTAAATATTCAATCCTGACTTTGCAGAAGTATCCCTGAAGACCAAGGTGTAGCTAAATGACTGAAACACGAAGAAAACAAAATATGGTGCCTCTACTCATAGTGAAAATGGAATAGAGAATAACCATTCTCAGGGAAACAATGAGGAAGTGAAGAAGATGTAGAAAAAGAAGAAATAGGGATAAATAATGTTCCCATAGTCTTCCATTACAGAACATGCTCAGTATTAGCAACAAGAGAGGCATCCTTACACCATGCGCAGTGACATGTGATCATCCTGGGACCTGTGAGCCAATGGCCATATCTGTTTCTACCATAACATGTTAAGGAAAAAGAGATATGTTATGAGCACCAGGTTTCTAAAGCATCCAGAAAGACTACCATTAAAAAAAAAAATAAATAATAATCTCTGAGTTGCATGGAAGTGTAATTGTTTGCAGCTTAATGCAGTAGCATGGTATCTGTTATGTGGGCCCTTCTGAGCCAAGCAGCAAGTCAGAATGAAATGTCCTTGAGGAGAGGAAGCCAAATCCTTTGATGGAAATCAGAGGCTTCCCATCCTTGCCCTCCTGAACAGAGGGTGAGTGAAGCATGTGGAGCTGTGGTATTTCCCAGACTGCAGCTCCAGACCTCTTTCAGGCATCACATGGGTTTGAAGACCTATTTTCTCACTATTTTCTGGCTTCTCACTCACCAGAACATCCAATATACTGAGCACTCATCTGCTTGCCTTTGCTCTGTAGGAAACACATGCATCTATGGTAAGTGGGATCAAGGTAAGGATTAACCCATGTGCAGCATATGCCTTGCAACAAGGCCTAACTCTGTACCATCCCATCCAACAGCCTTTTAATTCAGGTCCTTAATTTCTAAACTACATATATATATATA